>NC_041361.1:5230680-5455680 GCF_900634415.1 Cottoperca gobio
GTACTCTGAGCTGAAAAAGATGAAGAACATACCAGGTTTTTTTCTCAGTTGTTGTTGAACTGCTATAAAACAAACCCACTAATGATTTTCAGCATTGTCACTGTATAATAGTTGTTTGGCTAACGCTCCATTAGCAGCCTTAACAAGGAGCAGTGTGTCTCTGAAACTCTGCCAAAGAAATGCTGAAAAATCGCCACTACTTAACATCACTGGCAGAGAGTCTGTGAATTCTGCAGCAGGACACTTTCTGCAGTGTCTTCTTTTTGCCGTGTTTTAAAAAACTTATCCAGAGAAAATAATGCTGTGTCCCAATTCCATCCTACATGCTGGTTTTCATACTACATGATTATCTTTATACTATACTGTACTTGCAATTATTCAACACACTTCACCATTGTCTGCTATAGACAGGAAGTGATGCAATAAAATACATGGGCCTCTGGACGTTAACCAAAATGAGACTTTGAAAAGCTACTTCCAACTAAACTTAATTTACTACTTAATTTGATATTTTCCAAGTTTTTACTGGGAATGTCTCGCCCCTATTTGCAATTAATTTAAATGTTTTTTTTCCCAGTTGCAAGTGGCACCCATTTCTTTTGTGCATTGCATTGTGGGACACTACTGTACATCACTAAGCTACACTCACTTTTTGTGTGCAAACTGACTTTTAGGGGTATACTTGATTTAGTAATGTTTCCATTGTGAACCCACTAATGACTCAAAAACTTTTGCGAATAATTATGTTGGCCGAATCAAACTTTTTTATGGCAGATAACTTGACATGTCAATGCCGGAACAGAGCAGGTTGAATTAATAATAATTAATGATGGCTGAATTCCACTTAGGTTCTCAGGTTCCCTGCTAGTGTGTGTGTGCTGGCTCAGTTGCGTGGCATATGACTTAAATGGAACTGAGACATCGTTAATGTTATTAGTTCCACCTGTGCTTTCCCTGCTACGTTTTGGTGCACACTTTCACCATGGGTTGTTTCCTATTCTGCCTGCAGATAAACGCAAAGGTAGTTTGGAATGGGTCCCCAACAGTGCATAAATCTGTCACAAAAGATAAGTACAGAGAAACAACAAAGGACAACAGATGCAAGAGAACAGCTGACTGAGTAAGTCAGCCAAATATGTTTTGTATTTTTCCAACATTGTTGTTAAAATATCTTAGATTTAGGTTTGATTTTCAAGTTATACATTTTCTTTTTTTAATGTCTAGAATTTTTGTCACCTCTCTATATCCCTGATGAGTTGGCACCCACGCTGTCTATAAAGTGCATTCTTATGTTTATTTGATGGTTAGGGGGCCATTGTTTCCTATTGGACTCAGTCTACCATCATAACGTTTTATTTTCTTTAATGAGAAGGTAGTTAAGTTCGCTATTGTGCAATGAATATTTCAGTTATTCAAATAAACTGTTTACTGTTGTCTAAGTTGGTGATTTTCTTTTGCCGCAGGACCGCTGTAACAGTATTATTATTCCTTATAGATGTATTAAAAAGTTCTTAAAAGTCATTACATTTATACTTAAATGTGCAGTTACTGTAATTCTTTGCTTGTAGACTGTTTGCTTATTTTGCTAACCTAGCTTAGACAGCTGCTAACAGTAGCTGGTTTCCCAAGCTAGTGTGTTCATTGCTTTATCTAACAGGTAACTAACTTTACTAAAAGGCTCCTGTTTGGTTGTGCTTTGTGTGGTTTAACAGTGTATGCAATATTTCTGTTTATATTTCTTTCTTAGGAGAAGAACTTGCTTTAACACAAACGTTAGCATGCTAACATCAGTGATTAGCTAGGTGGCGTCATGGTGTGAGTTCAGAATGCAGTGCTTTTATCATTTAACTTTTGTGAATTGTAGAGAGGAGAGAAGAACAATACAACTTGTTATTAAGCATTTCTAGCATTTAATTTTTACAGTGTTGGTCTATATGGGAAATGCTTTTTGGGGCGCAGAGGGATCTTTAGCTTTTTTAATTTAATTTTATCATGTCTCATGTTTACAAGACATAAACATATGTTTTTGCTCGACAAGCATGGACTTTTTTTTATTTGATCCAAATTGGTTTTAAAAGGTATTTAACTAGAATAATCACTGCAGCTGTTTTCCAAGGAGTCCTGGGTAAATACTATATATTAAACCATAATGACACAAGCTAATTGGTCGAAAAACTTTCTTGGTCAACAGAGAACCATCCTGAAAATTGTAATATTACAATTTTTAAGTGTGAATATAGATAGTATTAACACTGACTTTATACCAAGTTGAAAAGCATTGCTTCCCTAAAGACTTCTCGCTGAGGAATTATCCTCTAATTGTGCATTATTTATATCTCATGCCAACATTCGGTAAAGAGGTGTTCTGTACACGTGCTTACAAAACAAAACAAAAGATCTTCAGGCTTGACTGACTCACCGCTCGGATAAACAGTATTTACAACTTAGTAAACCTCTTTCTAAAAGACTGCAAAAGCTACATAAATGATGGGGAAATGATAACTGTTACACAAAGGTGACTGCTGAGCTACTAACCTGTACAAATGGTTTGTTTATACCTGTGCTGAACTTAAAAGTTTGATCCAGCAACTGACTGAATGCACTACTGAACTGAAAACATTCAGGACGAATGATCACAGCCAGTGACTACAACAGTAAGCTCGTGTAGGTCAGGGGGGGAGGATGGACATGTAGTGAGTCTGACTTTCACAGCTAAGACCACAATGTAGTTCTCATCTCAGAGTACCAGAAGCTGTTTCTCCACGTGCATGGTCATGCCATTTCGTCCTCGCAGCAACTGGTGGTAACGCTAACTTATGCTGTAGTAGTCTTGCTCTGCTGTCACACCAAAGCTGAACTGCTAATCTGATTGTCTCAACAACCGTGTTGCCATGCTGATGACTAGAGAGAAGGCACTGTTTAAAAGTCTCTCTGTGTTCAGCGATCAGTCCTTGTAGCCTGTAACAGAATCTCTGTGGATTGGAGTTTCAGTCTTCACATAGCTATTTACCAGGGGTGCACATTGCTTTTCATGCCCGATAACAATATGATAACAGACCATTTCACATAAATTAATAACCTGTAGTGTATGAACACCTGAGGCTAAGAAAGTTGTTGCTGCTCTACATTTGCAAACCAGCAGGGGGCTGTTATGGTCAAGCAGCTATAGGAAACGCAAAGTATTTGTCACAGAGTTAGCAGAACTTAGTAAGCTGTGCTATTTCTCAACACAAATTGGTCTACACACCATGATATGGACATATTGTAGTCCGCATAATTTGTTTCAGCAGATTTGTTCTAACTATTGCAGGGGGGAAAGTACAAGCAGAAACATCCAGTAAAGCCGGTGGATGAAGAGATGCAAATGACAGGCTGTACTGTGGTGTGTGTGTGTGTGTGTGAATCGGTGTTTTTCCAACACCTCATCAAGGTAAACAATGCATTTTACCTGCCATCCCGTGTAAACCATTCCCACTGTGCCAACACAGCTGGAATGGTTGCAGTTGCTGATTTTTCAGCTCAGTGCCAATATCTTAAATCATGCAACCACATTTTTTATCTATTCTTAACCGTACCTTCTCTCTTCATTAACCTTTTCAAGCTTTAACCAAGTTTTAGTTGCTGAACTTTATTGGCACATTGTGGTTGCCATGTACTGATGTCGCAGGATTTAATCATTTGCATAAATCGTAATGCAATTTGTGATTTTGCGGGATTGTCCAGTAATAACGTTTTGATTGGTGAAAGCGTTGTTCTGACATTATCGCATATTAACTCCTACTCTGGGTCACACACAGAGAGGCAGAGAAAGACCTGCCAATCACAGCATTTAACAGCACTCAAATCATAACAATGTCAACGGAGCCCATCAGAAAAAGACTGGATGGAAACTCGTCCTTGGGACCGTTAGAAAGCTCAGTGGCTTTCTAACCATATATATAGACCAGTCTGCCAATCAGAGACAGCAGAATATAAGGGCCATTAGTAGCTTAAAAGGTCAGACACATGGGTCAACTTCCATTATGATGTTTTTTGTTCAGGGAATGGTTTTATGTAGCCATGAGACACCGCTAACAGTAAGAGGTAGTTTTGAACTACATGCACACATATGCAAGGTAATACTTAAACATGGCCGTCTTTAACTCTTTATAAGACACAGAAGCTCAGTTCTAAGAGAGCTCAGTTCACTTTTTTTCGGGGACATTTGGATTCACATTGAAAACATTTTGAATTGAGCTTTTGTTCAACTTGTCTTATGACGGAGAATTCCCTTTTTATAGTCTCAGAGTCAGAGACCGTGTTGCAAAAGGTAGGCTGAGTATTCAGTGAGCTCATCAAATAAGAGGCAGCATAGCAAGGCTGTGTGATCATTCAAATCCAACACTTTTAACTACATATCTACAACAAAGAAAACTGATGTTCTGCAAAGCATCACGGTTTGGTTAATAAATGTCATTACAATGATCCAATGGCACACACCCAGCCTATCAAAAGATAAAAAGGCTCCCACCAAAGTAGACTGAGGTCAATGAGACTGATGTTTGTATTTTAGTTTCAACCACACAATCCCCTTTGGTCAAAAGGATTCCTGGTTTTAGTTGCAATTTGAATGATTCAATGCCCATCAAGGGACTGGTGTTTTAAAATGTGCTTGAGCTATATTAGTGTAAAGTACATCAGACACTGCTTCTGCAAATGTCAGTGTTTCTCTACTTGTCCCTTACAAACACATTAAAATAAAATAGTGTGGTAGACAGTGGCAGCGGCATATTGCAGTCTTCAAGTCAGTATGCTTATCAAAGAAAGCAAATAATTACAAAGGGCATCCGTTACAAACAATAAAATGATAAACTAATGGTATTTTTATTATCCAAATGAATCTACAAAAAGCTAAACAATTAAAAGTGTGTCTCATGATGTAATAATCACATCATAACACTATTTGCTATTCATATATCTTGGGCTGAGAAGTTACACAATGGTATGTTTTCTCAAAAAGGACAGACTGTTAGATATGTTGTGTACTTGTGGCAACAGAAACGCTTCTTTTTTGTACAGAATTGAGCACAGATTATAGCAGGTTTTGTCCACCTGTGCTGATCCCCTCCATGTCATGTTATAGGCCTATATATCTACTGCAAACGTGACATGTGCAGCTGCTCTCTCTTTGCTAACTTCGTCCAAACTGAACCTGGATTCTTAAATCAGAATAATGGAAAGAAAATAGTAATGTTTAGATTGCTGCGCACGTCTGTCCGATTAGTTAACTGTCGAAATCTAATAATGGACATATCAGATGTTGAAGCTACATGCTTGCAAAGAAATGTTGGAACTTACACGGCTAATGGTTAATGCCTTTGCCATACACTTCGGTATAGAGACTCGAATCATGGTTTACCGACTATTTTATTTGCAACCATAAAACTGCGGAGCCCTTTAGGTCGTCTCAGGAGAGGGTATAAAATCTCGGGGACCTCGGAAAGACGTCAGCGGTGTGATTGTTTGATCCAAAGCTCCAAAGAGTGTTTCTTTAAGTGCGTGTGTAGAGTTTTCCTGCACCGGGTGAAAGGAGGGGTTGGAGAGTGACGCTGGCTGCGCCTTGGTGCTGAGCGGAGCGCTCACCTGCAGATGAGAGAGCCGGGGAAACTCGGGGCAGAGCTGCAGCACACTCACGGAGCACAAGGAGGGACGATACGAACAGTCTGAGCAAGAAGGGGGGAAATTACACAATTACTGGAGAAGATTTACGAATCTACCCTCTTTCTGGTTCCTCGTCCAGGCAGCCCTGGCTCGCTCGCTCGCCACGATGAGAACTGACTTCGCTCTGGTCCTGACTGCAGCCCTTCTTTTTGACACATTCTGGGTGAGATTTCTCTTTTTGTTCCACAACAGCTTGTTGTGTGTATATGCGTTGTGCGAGACGCAGTGTCTCAAGGTGCAGGGTTTCACAGCAATAGCGCACAAGCTTAAATAAAGTCATGGAGTCGGATGGAGTCCAGTGTCAGTCCAGTGTGCTGCTGCTGCAGCGCAGCGCTGCGCGTTATTTCCATACAAGTAAGCTAAACGGGTCCTCAATGAATTTCAATGTTTCCCCGAAAAAATAATGAAGACAGTAAGAGTTAACGATCCAGTATTGTCCGAGCTCAACCTCGTCAGATTTCTTTTCAGGATCGCTGCGGGTTCATCACTGTACTGCAATATCCTAC
The DNA here is from genome assembly GCF_900634415.1 of Cottoperca gobio. Lineage (NCBI taxonomy): Eukaryota > Metazoa > Chordata > Actinopteri > Perciformes > Bovichtidae > Cottoperca > Cottoperca gobio. Next base: position 5,236,887 of record NC_041361.1, read on the forward strand.
ACAAGTTAAAACTGCAGCACAATTTTATCACCCAGGATGATGCCTTTTATTCTTTATCAAACTAATTTAGTCAGGGCGCTTATTTTAGCAGAACCTTCCTCTATATGGCTTCTATGATCAAAAACCATCCGCCTACAACAAGTTAACCGACGAAGTTGTATGGTGCTTTACAACCTTTTTCTCCTCATTTAATCAATAAAAGCTGATCTAAGTCGGCGCCGATGGGCTACTCCTAGCGGTGCACCAAGGACCTCTGCTAAATCTTTCTCTCTGCCGCTTTTGTGTCTGAAGCCATTACTCTCATGCCATGTAAATTTATGAAAATGACACAACGATATTTTACTCCTGCGTTATTCTTTCCCTAGAGGAGTGTACCCCGTGCATTATGCCTCCTCCACATTCAGACTCCAGCCCGCCTTGGCACCTTGTGTGTTTGTGAGCGTCCACATTTACTTGTGTAGCTGGCTGTAGTGGGTCAGATCGTTCAATTTAACCAACAGTGAGCACTAAATGTTGGGAGCAAAGTTTTCACACACATGCATTGCTTAGTTCCCTCCTTAGTTAGAACCCCTCTGCTAGTGTAACACCCAGAGTCAGGATGAGAAAATTCTGCTGCATTCATGCTGTTTTCTTTTTGGTGTGTGTGTGTGTGTGTGTGGGTGTGGGTGTGTGTGTGTGTGTGTATGCTGCCTGTCTCACTTAACCCTGAGCACAATACATTAAAAAAATGGGCTGGTTTCTATAGTGAGTTATATCGAACATATATTGTCTGAATGTGGGTATTTAATCAGCTGTGTGCCTCGGAGCATATAGTTGATAAACTTGTTGAATATATTTCTGCTCACTGCTGTACAGTATGCTGCTTTTCTACAAGGCTCAGGGCTAAAGAGCAATAAATCAATGGAATCCATGTTCATCGATGTCTTGCTTTGTATTCTCTTCTTTCCAGAGGAATAATGGGGAGCATGCTTCCAAAGGTCCCTGCCGACCTGGCTTCTCACAAAGCTTCTACTCTGTGCTGATTTCAAGGGATGTACTGCAAGGCCAGGGCATACGCAAAGGTGAGATCTTTAATTGGCAAGTCAGTTCTTTTATGTTTTGTCAGGAAGATTTACAATGTGAGTAGAAGAGCCCCCTCTCTGCATTAAGCCCAGTGAAAGGAAATATTTGTGGTGATGGGTTTTCTTTTACTGCCAGGCCATGTTGTTTTCAAAGTATGGAAGTAGCATGTATGCATCTGGAAAATTAGTGGAACACTTCGAGTAAAAGATTGAATTTGTAGGCTGTGAATGACAGAAATGTGCTGTAAAGTCAGTGCATTGGTCCGCTGTTGTGAAGTGGTGCTGCGATGTTGCGACTGGGGGCTTGAGACAAAGCACCACATAAAATGTACTTAGAATTTACTTACATTGATCTACCTCTTCAACCTTATTATTATTTTATCATCACGATATTCATCACCTTATGTACTGTCACCTTCACACCACGACGTCTTACCCAGTTGTGTGTGTGTGTGTGTGTGAGTGTGTGTGTGTGTGTGTGTGCGCGTGCGTGTTGCTCCAATTACAAAGTGAGCCAACCAAGTTTGAGGACCCGATAGTGCAGGAAATGGAATCGACATCCTGTGTCTAATCTGGCACTGCTCCTGCCAATGTGGGCTAATTGCAATTCTCTATTGATCCCAATGTTTTTTTTTCTCATAGCTCAGCTAAGCTGTATTGTTTTGCTGTGGGCGCACAATAGCTCTTTTGTGGGTCAACAGTGTCTTCAGCAGCTGCACAATATATATTTCTCACTCTCCTTACCAGTGAGAGACCTGGCGGGGATACAGCTGTCTAGACTCTCTCTAGAGTGAGCGTGGCACACAGACACACGGGCACATTGGATGAAGGATATACAGAACAATAGGTTTCTGTATATTATTTTTTGGGTTGTTTTTTTCTCTTGTGTGTGTATATGTGTGTTTGTCCTCTGCTGGAGTGGTATCTGCTTAGATTTAAGTGTTTCATTAACTTCAGTATATTGTAGCCTGGCTGGGAGTGGGATTGGATATGGGAAGTTGTCGCTGGTAGTGAGCTTGTTCTCCGTGTGGTAGTGATGGCTTCAGCCCAGCAGGGGGTGTCAACGCAATCACAGAATGAGCCATCAGTGCTGCACAGGAGCCGTGCAATGCAGAGCATTATTTATCTGGTTTTGTCTGTGAGAAATGAAATTGTCTCCGTGTCTCCGTTCAGACATAAACACATCGTTAGAGGTCCAACAGGGTTGTATTAAGAATTCCATTTACCACTAACAAAATACATTTTGGTGGGATTTTACTGCACACTTTTACTTAAACCAGCTTCAGAAACATCTCTGTGTTATCAGACCAAATAATCCACAACAGTCTCTGCTCATAAAACATACAGACTTGTAATTCATTTACAGTATTCCCGCTCAGATCATATTCAGAGCATATGCTTTCATTTAACATTTATCATTTGTTTCCTCTGTGTTGTTGGGAAAGATCTTGCTAAAGTAACATGGGCTCATCTCGGCCGTGACACACTCACAGCTGCAATGTCATCTTCATGTGCGTCTGAGAGCACAGCTGCAGTGGCCACCAGGCACACACGCACACACACACACACACACACACACACACACACACACACACACACACACACACACACACACACACACACACACACACACACATCGTTTGTGATTTACAGGGCTCAGGCAGTTGATTTATAGTTGGTAAGGGTGTCGCTGGAGGGAGGCAGGAAGCTACTCTGGAAAGGCTTTAATAATAACATTGTTTAACCCAAAACCGTCAGATGGGGGCAGGAGTAATGACACCCAGCCATGCACACGCACACGCACACACACATATACACACGCACACAAACATATACATTCATTCATGTTAGCCCCTGGGGGAATAATGGAAAGGACAGAACTAGGACCGTGGCCATGATGGGGAGGATGTGTGGGTCTAGACAGGAGGTCGGCAGGGAGGTGGAGGGTGTTACGTTTCACATTTTAGCATTTTGAGTCGCTCTGAAGTACCATATTGCATAAAATGTAAAAGACTAGTGTAGTTATTGAAAGCACCACAGCATATATGAAAGCTGGAAACAACACCTAGGCTAAATCTTTGCCACAATGTATCTAAGATGGTCTTATATAAATTGATGAAATAGATTTAGTTCTGTTATTTCATCGCATCTTTGTGTAACAACACCGCTCCTCACACATGACATTTCAGAGTAATCTTCTGTTAATCAGCGGTGTTGCTCATTTAGATCTAGAAATTCCAGGTTCTTTCAGCCCACTGAGGGTTTTCATCGATAAAGTGTCTAATAAACATTTCCAAGTGTAAATTCTACACACTGCATTGTTCCTACTGAGTGAATTGATTCGCTCTCTATTCATCTGGAAAACCCCTGCCAGTTGCCAAAGTTAATGGCTGAGACTCACATAAAAACATAACTCTGCTTAGTTTGTGCTGGTAGACTATGAGGTTGTAAACCGGACATTTAATAGTTATTTTAAAATTTGATTTGCACATCTTCGCAGTACAAAGGGTCATATGGTGTTTTTATTTACGTTTTAGCAACAAATTGATTTCTGCCTTTCTATGAACAGCAGAGAAACGGTCGGGGTTTAAGAGGATAGATAATACATTGAAGGGCTGAAAGGTCTCGTGTGTGTGTGTGTGTGTGTGTGTGTGTGTGTGTGTGTGTGTGCATAAGTTCATAAAATTGTACCGCATCTACTGTATGTATGACATATCCAGTGCTGAGGACGCCCACTGTCTTTTATGCCTGGCTTTCATTAAAACTATGACTGCTTCTTTACCACTCACAGGCACCATTAGAGTTAGAGCTCTGCCAGGCCTGGTTAATGTTAAACACTGACTGACACACACACACACACACACACACACACACACACACACACACACACACACACACAAATCACACTCAAAACCATTTCCGTCGCTGTATAACAATGTTAGTTATTCAGTTATTCAGTCTGTTTCAGCTGTCGAAAAAGCAGTTTTGTTGTTTAGATCATTTGAAAGTTTGATATTCAAATCAACAATAGACGCTGTCACGATGTTTGGAGTGTTTTTTATCCCACAGACGAGAAAGTAGGAGTTGGGCTCTGGACAGACTCAAATAAACAGAGCCTTGTGTCCCTTGTGTCCCTTCATCCTTATGCTGATTCTGTTCCTGGTAATGAAAGCCAGGGATGGTGGTTTCAGCTCAGTGAGCCCACTCTGCTGACCTTGGGTTTTGTTTGGGTTACTTGTGGTTTTGGGCAGCCCTCACTTTCTGTATATGTGACTGTGGTTGTGTTTTGTGTGTGTTGTGTGTGTGTGTGTGTGTGTGTGTGTGTGTGTGTGTGTGTGAGAGAGAAAGAGAGAGAGGTAAGCGGGATTGAAAGGCAGATTGGGTCAATTCTGAGGTGCGATGTGCTTCTTTTGGACATGTCGGTATCTGAGCTGTAACAATGCTGACGTCCACAGTGCAGTGTCCGAGATGGAATTGAAGATTTTCTCTGCAGTCATCACTTTGTTTTTTAGAAACTCCACTGATGCTTGGCTTCCATTTTGAAAATGAGATCCCCTCCTTTAACTCATCAGCCAGAATAAATGGCCTGAATGTCTGTAATAAGCTGACCATATCTGTCCTTAACCCTCATGGCCGGCCTCAGGATTGCTATTGTAGTCGTAAATACATTTGCTGATGCACTGTAAGCACTCCTTCGCTCTCTCTCTCTCATCCTTACATACACATACAGTCTATACACTCTCCCACCCTCTTCCTCGCACACTCAGTCTATTACAGCGTCTTTTTATATACGCTGCCATTCAGTAGAGATTCACATTGCAGCTCATGGCATTTTAAATCTATGCCTTGCATCTCTGACCCAGATCCCTTCTCTCTCTCCCTTCAGTGGCACCTTGTTTCTATCATATTCAAAAGCATGGCAGTTGCCCACTAGGAGGATAAACAGAAACCAGTAGAAATGGATGAGAGCGCTTTGCATTCTGAATAAAACAAATTGTTCAGAGCTGTAATCTTTCTCCAGGATAATATTTCCAAAAATCTCATCCAGCGGGCACCCATGAGGCCCCGGGTGATGAGTCTCACTTGCCTTGGTTGGAGAAGTTTTCCTGTGAGGCTTTAGGTGATTATTCAAAATCCAATTGCAGGCCTGTTACTTCGCTGTGCGCTCTGCCCTGTATTCTGAACATCATTTTGCAACTCGAAGTACAGAATTTGAAATACAGTAGGTATCAATTTCACCCCCAGTTTAATTCACATACCTATTTTCATTTGAGGAAAAAATGACTCAATATCATAAATAACCTTTTGCAGCATACTCTGTCCACCTTTTTAGATGATGATGATGATGATGATGATGATGATGATGATGATGATGATAATACACCAAGAACTGGAGTAAAACTTCCCCTAAAATCAGAGCTGACACACACTCTTTAGTGGTGTTGGAGATGTGGGGGCACAAGTCCACTTAGATGAAGCCTTACTGAAAGATGCCATTTCTTTTCACACGCTCCGTAAGGATGGACAATACATCAATTTTCTCTTTCCCTTCACCCTCAAACAGAATTAGATTGTTTTGAGTTGCTGTTTACCTTTTGCCCCAAACCTCATGATACACAGCCTGCAGTGTTATCTGGGTCGATAGCAGACAGGCGTCCTCATGGAGATTAGACATTGTTGGAATGTAGCCTTCTTTGTTTCTTTCTGTTTCTGCCTAAATCACTCTCATTGTTTCCTCTCATTATTAGTTTTTGGATCTCTGTGTCTTACTTTCTAATCTTCTGCGAAGTCCTATCTGTGTTTGATTTCCTTCTTGTCGTTGTTCTAAATCATTCATGTTTTGTCTCTGCAACCCAACCCCCCCCCCCCCCCCCCCTTTCCCATATAACCATCTAATCTCCTGTTATAATGCAAAATAACAACTCTCTCTCTCTCTCTGCCATCTGTTTGAACTATTACATGTTTTATGGCTAATTTTTGTGAGGATATTCAGTCACGGAGACAGCCGCAGACACATCCGTTTTCCATGGTTATTAATTAGAGAGACGCACGAGGCTGACATTTGTTGGATGTCTTGTAAAGCGCTGAAGACATACTGAGGTGCTGGTTTATGCTCTTCAGGCCAAAGGCTAATCTGACCTCAGGGAGCTGTTACGAAATGCCAGTTGACACATATTTACTTAGCGTGTAACTTCAGGCCTGATGTATGTGTCCAACAGTTGTGTGTGTGTGTGGATTTTCCTGAGAGGCTCATATAGATGATTTAGCCTCATGTTTGAGCCTTTCTTTCCCTGTTAAAGTCTAGACTTGAGTGGTTTATGAGATAAGCAACGGGGGGGCAGGAGTAACACCTACAGGACTTCCTTTTGATTAATATTGTTAGGCTTGGGAACCCATGCCGTGGAACAGTTATGTGCTTTTGTGTGCTTGGTGTATGCGTTTTCTGGTTGAATGCGCTGTGTGCATAGCGGGTATTTGCCAGGTTTTTCCAAGCTGGTCATTAGAAAGGCAAGCAGGAGAGAATGAGAAGGGAAAGAAAGCAGGTGGAGGCCATTATTTTTTAATGAGGTTTTGGACATCTTCTCCCCTTTTTTTTTGTTTTGAGAGTAGGGACAAAGGAGACTGGGAGGGAGGGGAAAGGAGAGTTGATGAACAAATGTGGGAGACTTCCTGCAGATCGAGTTTCTCTGCTGTGTGTGTGAGTGTGTGTGTGAACTCTGTATCCTTGTCTTCTGCTTGCTACATTAGGAGACCTCCTGCCTACTTATGATGGGCCTTCTGGGGTCCTACAGAACCAAGGTTATGGCCCTCCTGAAGACATTAAACCCGTTTAAATTCTTTGCTCGGACTCCAGCTCTTTAATGCACAGATGGTCGGCATGGGCTGTGAAGGCTGTGAAGGCTGTGAGGTGACAAGGGGACAATACTAGCTCTCTCTCTCTCTCTCTCTCTCTCTCTCTCTCGCTCTCTCTCTCTCTCTCTCTCTCGCTCTCTCGCTCTCTCTCTCTCTCTCTCTCTCTCTCTCTCTCTCTCTCTCTCTCTCTCGCTGAGGTTAGGAGGGATTTCTTTTTTTTTGATGGTGGTGGTGTTCAGATTAAGACTCCAAAGCGGCTGTTGTCTAGTGTCCCTGCTGTCTTTGGTAAAATAGTTTGTCACAAGGAGCACGAGCAATGCGCTCCCAGGGCTGTTCTTTTGCTGGGATGCGGTGGACAGGGATTACACCAGCAGGATAACGATAAGCCTACAAGGCTGTTTTACTCTTTGCTCGAGAGTCACACTGACCATGTCCTTCAGCTTGGCTACTGTCAGAGGGGTGGTGGTGGTAGGGGAGAGGGATAGAGACACTTTCCTCTCAACAGGGTAGAAGAAGTACAAGACAAGGCTCTGTACCCTAAAGCAGCTAGCACGTTATCATATATGGTGCTGCTCACTGTTATTGCACATACATTCACAAAGCCCGTTATGGCACTCTATAACATGGGATCTAGATTCCCCTGTCCCAGGCCGCCCACTACTCCAGTACAGTTTTGGACCCTAACTCTGTGGTGTCTTCTTCCTGCCCACTCACCCCCCCCACTGCCTCTGTTTGTCTATGGCAGCATTTTAATTACGGCCTAATTGATTATGTAAGAAAAGAAGGCAACCGATAAAGTGATGATTCAGCTATCGGCTCCATCACTTTGTGTTGTGCCGTGATGAAGACAGTATTAGTGGCAGAGACATGGGTGACATCATTTGGCAGCTGAAGATTATTCTGTTTTACTATTTCACTCGGCAAATAAAAAAAATGCATGAGCTCACCTCCGAATTCTTTACCTGCAGTTTCTTATAACAAAACATAATTAAAGAGAAGTGAGCTGAAAGGTCGTTTATAGCCATTGTTATGAAAACTCCTCATAATGGTCATATAAAGAAATGAATATGAAAGATGGTTCAGCGTTCTCACCTCTAACCCAGCCCTCAATTATCTCTGCTCCCTACCAGATCGTTATTGTTAATTAAAGAGACTTCTGTGCATTTCTCACACTTTCTAATCAACCAGCAGAAGTGTATGATCTCTCTGAGAATGTGGGCAGGACAAATCCAAGAGCATTACAGCCTCATATGCTATTCCTTTTGCTTTAAGATCCCTCGTCTTTGTTAAGGGTGGGGGTGGGGGTTGGGGGGATGAAACGAAGGATGGAAGCCCTCAGAAGACATGGCTGTCTGGTAATCACTAATTGTGTCCTGAACTCCCTGTGAATGTTCTCCATTAAGTTCTTAAGTTCAGAACACAGTCGAATCATCGCCTCGGAACAAGGAAGCCATGCAGGAACACAGGGGACAGAGGGAGAAAAGGATGGAGGAGTTGTGGGTCGACAAACAGAGCGCCCCGTAATGTTAATTAATCAGAAGACAAAGATGAGTCCCATGGTGTCCGGGCCTACGCTATTCAACAGGCTGACAACTAATAAGAGGCTAACAAAGGCACTTCCACAGGGGCTCTGGTCTTAACAAACAGTGTCTGATGATTCATGTCAAGATAGATATTGACTTTTTTTCCCATTTCCCCAAAGGGGGGGGGGATCCTTATATCTCTCTGTAATTTGGGGCAGACTTAGCTGGCTAGTTAGGCACTTCTTTGAGGTTGTGGTTGAATGTTGAGTTGTCGCTCAAGGACATCTTTGGTTGGATTTGGTTGCAGGGGCCATTAGTAGATTGCTTTAAAGTAATAGCTTTTTTATTCAGTATTCATTGATTTAGAGCTGCAATTTAAAATAATTCTCATCCTATAATTTGTTATTTATTTTTTCAATTGACAAAATCATCAATGATAAAATCTCAGAAAAGAGGACAAACTTCAAATAACCCAAAACTACAATATAAAACCGCAACAAATCCTCATATTTAAGAAGCCTGAACTAGGAAATATTTAGCTTGATATTTGACTCAAAAATTATTTTTTTAATCAGAACTGTTGATCAACTAATTAGCCCAGAAATGAGCAACTATTCAGAAGATCAGAGTACACTGTGCTCTGAACTTTGTTCTCTGATTTATTGCTAATTTAATGCTTAAAAACATTGATGTGAATAATTAAAAGGGCTCTATGTGTGAGCTTGTATGTGAGCACGGGAGCATGAAATTATGTGGCATATCTATATTTGTAAGGTATGCTGGTACATTGCCAAAAATCAATGCACATGGTAAATAGCACCACGAAAGCTACATATATTTAAACGCTGATACAGAAACAACAACCCTATACATCCTGCCAAACAAAAATACACTATACAGTAGGTCATCTGTGCAAGCAGCTTGTTACGACCCGTATTTACGCTAAGTCACGTAACAAACATACTTAATTTAACCCAAACCATGATCTTGTCCTAAAACTACGTAGCTTTGTTTCAATTCACAAAGTCACAGTGTAGATGGTCGGCCTATTTTTTATTTTTTTCTTCTGTTTATGCTGAAAAGAAACCATGTATTTAAAGTGTGAAGCTCAGGTCTGGACCTCTTACATCTGTCATAAACAGATAATCATATCTGTGGCAACGGTTGTCATGGAGTTTTTGCACATACTCTATTACTTAGTTAGCATTGGACAATGCAGAAGAGGTTACAATGCAATCCACCGTGCTGTATTGAGTCTGTCGTGGATTTCTACTGCAGTGGTCGTCAATTTGAATAAACCTGTGCTGTTAAAAGTCCAACTTGATGAGCAAGAATCAAACAAGGATTTCTTTTTTGCATTTACCTGATAACCTTAACCTTTTATAAGGCCTGCTTCTTCTTCTTCTTCTTCTTCTTCGAACCTGAAGAATCCGAGGTATGCAGGAGATAATATCATACATAACCTGTTGTTAATTTAAATATCAAGGCTTCATACTTAATCCATAAAACAGTGGGTGGAGAATGGTTATTTTGCTTTTGCTGATATTTTATAAAACTCTCAGGCAAGGAGCTGTATGCTGAAGATTGATCTGTGACACTGCAGCATTCCTCTATCTGTAAGGTTAAAAAGGCCTTGTAATACTATTGGTCGAACACCATGATTAAATGTAGGGTAGAGAGCCAGCCATTTCAAGCCTCGGGACCAACGCACTTTTAAAGGCACACTGGCCAGAATTCCTTTCTTCTCCCTTTCCCTATCTGTCTATTGTCTTTCTTCAGCACATCAGAGGAAGAGGCAAAGAGCGAGGGTATTAAAAAAGCCCCGCTTTCCTCCTCTGGGCCTGGGAGAATGGAGAGAAGCAGATAAGTTGTCTAGCTCTGAATCTGAGGATGATCAAAAACACAGTGAATCCTTTGGCTGTCGAGGGAACAAGCTCCTGTGAGGGAGCGGGGGGGGGTTGGTGGGAGAAGGGAAGGGGAGAGGAGAGGGAAGAGGAGGAGACGGGTTAGGGGAGCAGCCACACTTGGAGGTGAAGAGTGTTTGCTCATCTCTGGGGTAGAAAGGGATGAGGAGCTGAAGACAGATTGGCAAGCAGGGCTGTTTTCTCTGCTCCCAGCGAGGACTGAGATGGACAGAAAGACACTCAATGGTTTATGAACTATGTAGCAGAGTGTTGGTGGGCTTGCATGGTGATTGGCTTATTGTTGGCCTCAGTGCACAGTGGAGATAATTAATGTTTTATTGCCCTCCTATGAACTGGGCTTTGGGAGAGGTTAGTCACACACAATTAAATATTGCACATGCATAGACTTTTATACATGCACACACACACGCACACACACACACACACACACACACACACACACACACACACACACACACACACACACACACACACACACATTGTTGACTCTCTCTAGAGGCACGAGACCAGGGCTCTGGTCTGGCAGGGTGATTATCCTAAACACTGAAATGAAAGGATTACAAAGTGATGGTGTAATCCAGCTGTCAATCACACCTCATTAGTAAACATAGGTTTTACAACCAGGGAAAGGTAAAGAGGGAGAAGGGGGGCATGGGGTGGATTAGGGGAAATATGCGAGGTAAAGCGATAGTTGCTGTGGTAGGGGAGAGAAACTAAGTAAGGGAGGAATGACATGGATATAAGAGAGATGGGAGGAAGAGGGAACCAAAGAAAGAAGGGGAGGAGGAGTCGGTAACAGCCTCGCTCTTCTGCTCTTCTGCTCAGGGGGCTCTGCGGAGAGTTTTTATTAAGCTTTCATCTGCCTCTCCTCCTTTACCTCCCTCTGCTTCCCCACCCCAGCAGCACTAACAAAAGCAGATGCAGGGAGCACTAGCCATGTCAGTCACGTCTCAAACCCACAGTTCTGCTTGTAATTCCCCTGATTAATTAAGAACAGTGATTTGTTAATTTAATTGTAGGTGTTGGGTCGTTTTTTTCACCCCCTCCCCTCTTGCTTTTCTTCTGCCGCTTGCTCTCTCTCATCCTCTTGGCAGGCTAATTTGCCCTGCAGCTTTGAGGAGAGGAAATGAAAGGTATAGCAGAGGAAGCCTTCAGATGGTTTATTAACAATTGATTTGCCACGGTGGAACAGAGACAGACCTTAGGGAGATGCACGCTGATGTGCCTCCCAGGCAGACACCCCCGGGCTGTGGGGGAGAAAGAAAGCAACTTTGGGAGACGGCATGGGAGCAAGGAGAGATTATTGTGATATTGCCTGAGTGTCTTCACCGGGTACGTTTCATAACCACTGTTGACCAAACAACAGCACCTAACACAATCTGGACCTACTGAACTCTCAGCAGTGTTGATATTTCAGCTTGTAGCCAGTGCCGTCCACAAGAGGCAGCGTAAGAAACACCAGCACTCCCCGTCGTGAAACATTTGATTGCTGTTATTTATAAATGCATACGCGTTAGGCTGTGGCAGGGCTTATCTGGGTAAAATGACAAGCCTTGCGCAGCAGCCAGCTAATATTTAACTGTCACATCAGAACCAAGTTCTTTTTTTTTTATGAATTTACATTAGCATAGACTGCCTGTTCCAAAAGACGGGCCCCGGCCACCTTTCCCACTGTGTGTTGGCTGCACTGCTGTCACATTGTCCTGCTCATGAGCAGACACGTACTGGACAGCATGGCAGACAAGAGATAGATGGCAGATCAGAGGCATTAGAGCTTCAAAGCTACTGAGAGAACACAGAAACAGAATACCCCCCAGCTAGGACAAATGGCTAAGGCGCCAGTACAGCTTATATCTGGTGGCTCATCTCCCAATATCCACAGAGAAACACCTGCCCCTTCATTTACAGCTGGTCAGACACCAGAGCCATGAAAGCGTATTGACTCACCAGTCAGGTTTTTCATCCTTGCATGTTTCTTATGTCCGATATGGTTGTTGTTTCTTTTTCTGATCTTCATGACTTGATTGGCCACCATTGTTCCATTTCCTCTCATCACAAAATCGTGGCATTTCTCATTATCCCTTCCCCTAATTTATGCACAAGTTATTCATAGTTTTGGTAAATCACAAAGTTTAACAATAACAATTTGACAGTTCCTGTTGTGTTTTAAGAAAATGGGTTTGGAATTAGGGATGTGTTCTTTGTTTACTTCACGCCTCACAGTGTGTGTGTGTGTGTGTGTGTGTGTGTGTGCGTATTTCTGTTTCATGTGCTAACTGGTGCAAGTGCACATGTGTGAAATCGGAGGTGCCGGTTGGTGAAGATTCAACTTGAGAAAGTTGGTTTCCTCTTCCACCGAGTGAGATGAACTCAAATAATTCAAATAGAAAAGCAGAATAAAGACACTTATAGGGACGGTGATAAAAGACTTGGCCTCATCATGTCCTCACAACAACAACAACATCGTGGGTATCTATGATGAAAAGGATTTATGGAACAGAAGCGGAGCACAACAACACCATCTCAGCCATGTGACACGCAACATGTGTGAGATCAAACTGCCAGTCTGAGAGGCTTTATATAGCTTCACACATTCTCATTCTCACCTCTGATGCACACATTATTAGGTATATAAAGTAAACACGGTACACACACACACACACACAAAACAGTCAAGGTAAAGGCACAGCTGGCATTTTTCTTTAAATCAAGACCCTCATTGAGTTGACAGAGCTGCTGCTCAAATGAAAATACTTTTCAATGGCTCCTTGCTGGCTGATGTTCGCTTCGACTGTAAAGTACTTGTGGTTGACCTGCCGCAGTGTAATGACTCTGTTAAGTAAATAAGCATCTGAGTGGTTTGGTTTCTTCACAGTGACTGGTAAACATGTTGGTCCTGAAGTTTGAGCGGCTGTGGTCTCCTACCTTAACTGTAATCTCGTCTCTGGCCAGAAAAGCCCGAGAGGAGTGCTCATCTTCTCAGAGGACGGTGTGTGTGTGTGTGTGTGGAAATGCTGAGTCGGATGTGATACTCACTGGACAGAGAAAATAGAGATAAATGACACTGTATTGAAGGGCACGACTCTGTCCTATTATAGCTAAGAAGGTAGGATGTTCTTCAGACGCCTGATCCTTCTTATTGGAAACATCCATTTGATCCACGTTTCCACTCGAGAGGCTGAGGTGTTCTAAATGAAACTGTGACATAGACGAGAAGCTATTTTTCCTTGAAGCACACACACACGCACATTTGCATACACATGATTGCTGCAGTGTGCATTGCAGCTCCACTTTACCATGTATCAGATTTACTGAGCGAACCGTTGCACAAAAAACAATTCACAAAGTTAAATCTGATGTCACATTGAATTCATCAAATCAAATATTTTCAGCTTTGTTTATCTCATATCAATAGCCCGCTGCAAGTTCCACCAGACATGATCGTGCTTGCGTGTGTGTTGCTTTTGTATGTCAGCATAGAAGTGATTTGTCCTGTAAATGCAGACTAATGAATGAGGCATCCTGCTCGTGGGCTGATATTAGCCAGGGTAGCAGTTCCTTTGATGTGATTAGCTCCATGCACCCTCTTGACAAATTGGGCTGTCCTTACCTCACAGTTGAAACACTAATCTATGCCAAAAAAAACAAAGAACCTTTTTCCGCTTAACAAAACGTGTGTGGGTGTGCGTGTGTGTGTGTGTGTGTGTGTGTGTGTGTGTGTGATAGATTAAGATGGATGGAGAGAATAGAGTTTGAAATGGCATCTACAGACACACCAGTGCCTCTGTGTGTACTGAATCAGAAATCCTTTATTAGTCCCACAACAGGGACATTTACGTTGTTACAGCAAAAGAGCAAGAGAGTAAAGTGGCGAGTACACAATTAAATAGAATAAAATACAGTTACAGTAATATAAGTACAGAGTCATTAATACACATTTGTAAGAGTGAATATCGCACATGACAGTGTTGGAATAGACTTTTCTTGGTGTGGTGGTCTACCAGGGGCCGTGGTGATTGGTGATACTGGGGTACAGTCGAGCTGTCTTTTTCTAAATCCTTACATCACCATGCTAACATGCTCACAATGCTAATATGTTTAGCAGGTATAACCATTGTGTTGAAAACGTCATACTTCCTACCTAAATTATTTTGGACTACACAGTGACGGCAGCTCTAAACCGTGCCAGTGTCGGAGCCTTGTAAGGCCACAATGAGCAACGCAAAATGTGTTGGACTCAGAGGCTATCAACAACTGCCTAGCTGACTAAAGTGAGTAACTGGATGGCAATTAGCATTATTGATGGGATGAGTGCGTGCGTGCGTGGGTTTGTGAATGTGAGCATGTTCAAGTCTGCTTTCTTTCCTAACCGCTGAGTGTTTGGACAGAGAACACCACAGCGCTCAGGAAATTCCGAACAGATTCATAGCAAATACTTTTCTTCTTCAGCTGTTTGCTGTCAGATTTATCTGGGAAATGAACACATAAAACATCCGGCACCATCCGTCTAGCAGCTTTAGGGAAATGTTCTAAATATTTAACTTTAATTTAGATAGCAGTGCACAGAGGTAATTGTATTGGAGGACTTGCGCTGAAACTTTTTCAATAATGGAAGTCCATCAGTTCAGCCACTTAAGATAGGGCTTAATGAATTAAGCAGGCGACCTGAGGTGGTACATCACACCTATCTGATGGGACGTCTGCACATTAAACATAGAGTATTCTCATGTCATCATCAGGGAAAAAGGGATTTGCTTATCTCGGACTTGCTGTAATGGCCTCCTTTTCTATTTGTCACATATTACTCGGCCACAGAGAGCACTTGCCCTGGAATTAAAATGTGAGTTTAAACATTCATGAAAGTAGTTGCTCGTTGGGCAACATTGAGCCTTGTGTGGCGACATTATGATATTCTTAATTATTAGTGGTTGTTGCAGAGATCAATACATGCTGATACCCACAACAGGATCAATGCAAATCAAACTCTGAACATCACACACCTCTCACTATTCGCTACGTCTCCTTTAGTGTGCCCCCACTCCACCCTCTCCTCCCCCCCACCTCAGTCCTTTATTGTGGCAAGTGGAGACTCTTATCATTGATTTTCTTTTTTCTCTCCTCCCCTCTGTTCACTCACTGCAGCGCCTCCCAACTTATCTGGCTCTGACAGAACAATGGTGCAGTAGGAGGGCACTCAAGGACAGATTAGATTGTTTGGGGATTCTCATTCCTCATTTTTTCATACTTCTTGGTCTATGTGTTCCTATCCTGTACCACATTCCTCCCTCTGCGATATTGTTTATCCGCCTCTATCACTTGAAATTGCAACTATTTCCACTCTTCTTCTGCTTCTTGGGCTGAAGAATAATCTCCGCCTTGTTGCTGTATATTTGCCTTGTGTGACTGTGCATTAGTTAAAAACGTAGTTAAAGTTAACATGCGTGTGTGTGTGTGTGTTTGTATTTGTAACTCCACAGTGTTGAGTGTTTGTGGTGGTAGCGCCTCCTCTGTCTGAGCCATGGTAATTACTGTGCTTCACTGCCTCTGTAGAAGTCAATGAAGCTGAACTCATTGTCTCTCTCTACATGGAAGTCAACAATTGTGTGAATTCCCTAGTGACATTGCAGCCACTGCTAAACCAGCTTCCTGCATTTTTTATCAGTCTCAATGTGTCTCAGTTGATCCTTTCTCTCTCTCTCTCTCTCTCTCTCTCTCTCTCTCTCTCTCTCTCTCTCTCTCTCTCTCTCTCTCTCTCTCTCCGCCTCTGTCTCTTTTTGTGTGTATTTGTGTGGTTATTGTTTCCACATCCCATTGAGTTTTACTATGGGTAATTGAGCTTAAAAGTGTTGTTATTTAATTTCCATGTACGTATTACTGTATTTAATTTGAATCATGCCGTTTATTTAAAGTTGCTAACAGCATCTTCATCTAATTTCCACACAACAGCTAGAAGGGAGTGAAATTGAGAAAAATGGATTTTAAAGTGATATTTATTTGCAGACTTAAAGGGCCAACGGTCAGTTTTGTGTCTGTTAATATCTTTAAAAAATGGAATAACACTCCACACTCAGCCTCCCTTTGGCTGTGTTTACAGTAACTGTGTCTTAGAGCTGCAGAAATGGAGAGGAAATGTTACCATTAACTGTGCTGAAGCTAAAAACTGTGACCACACTGGCGATTTAATGGGAGATTGCCAGTTGTCCTCAATCCCATACTCCCTTTGATAATGTTTAACCTTCACACTGCACTGCAGAACACATTTAATGGTGAATAGGTTAGCCTCAAACGCAGGCAACCTCAGTGGAGTGTGTAAGCGGTGGGTGAGGGGAGAACGGGTGGAGTGTGTCTCATAAAAAGGAGGTTAGTTCCATGGAATGTGATAATGGGATGGTAAACCAAAGCCAGAGATGCTGGATGTTATTTAGATTGTGGTGCCTTGGGTTAGCTAATTGCTGTTTGGGATAAGATAAGATAAGATGGGAAGCGATGGGTAGCCTCTGAGCACTTGGATGGAAGTTGTCTCCAACAGTTTTTGCCGTTTTTGAATGTGGATGAAAACCCAGCGAGCGATATGATGCCATGGCAAAACCATAAGTCGAAACTAGTCATTATACCTCCTACCTTTTTATTCTACCAACGCATTCTGTAGATATGTTATGTATCAGTACGTATGAGAGGGATAAGGAGAGAGGAATTTAAGGCAATAAGTACTAAATAGACGATAGTTGGTGAATTCAAATTTAAACCAATGTGTGCCACTAGTAATGATGGAAAGAGAGAGAGAGGGAGAGTGTTACAGTGAAAAGAAGCAGGCTATGGATTGGAGCAGGGAGTACAATGCAGATGTCATAATTGCAATTCTATTGTCCAACAAATTGGCGAGAGCATATTTAAGCCCGCTAAAACAGCGCGCATGCAATTAGTGCAGAGACAGAGAGAAAGAGAGCAAATGTTTTGCATGCCAGTCGCGTGCTGTGCGAGTCTTTCGGCACCAGTTAGCTTCTGTTGCCATGTTTAGAGTGTATAAATTGGTCTGCAGTCGTGTTGGCTCACAAACTGTCCTCCTCAGTGTCCATTTATTTCCATCGTTAAGGCTCCTTTAATAGGCCAACTGTGGCATCTATCTTAAATAGCTTGCTTTGCAGAGGTTTACTTAAAGCTAAGTAAAAAGATTTTTCCCCTTTAAGCGGTCTATTTAACCTCAAGTATGCATAACGCCCTGGACAGCCCTTTACCAGTTAATAGTACTGAGAATAGAGCTTACAGGAAAGGTAATGGGAGACACATTGGATGGGAATCTCAGCAGTTCTCTCGACTCTTTAGTCTGGGAAAATTGGCAGGACGAAGACATTTTTTTGTGTTGTAAAAATAGATCTGTAAAGGAGAGATTAGGATGAGGTTATCATCTCACTGAGGAAGGTAGATAATGTGTTGTGTTGTTACTCCTTGTGGATATGCTTTTGTTTACAATGGCCTTTTACTCTGAAATGTCACACAAAGCATTCAGGCATCAAGGGCCACTCTCAGGGCAGGGCCGCAGGCTGCAGCAACCAAGATGAACAAATACTAAAAATACACCCACACATATGCACTCATACACACATGCATACACACACACACACACACGTCTACACTTAGACAATTACACAGGACTACAAGGACGGTATGTGTGATAAAATGTATACAACATCTGCCTAAAAACCTCCCGCTCGAGTTTGAAGAGGTTAAAGAAATAACATTCATGTTGTTATTAGAAGCTTTTTTTTCTCGTATTGTATTCCCGCTTTCTTGAATCTGTTGTTTTAAGAAATGACACATCAGCAGGAGGCTTAAGTAAGACAAAGATTGTACTTTATTGTAATAGTCGCGCATGACATTTGATTTTTTTTTTTTTCTGCTTATGTTTGTACTTTTGCTCTGTGGGTCTCAGGGGGGAGAAGGGAATAGCCTGCTGAACTAGGCCAGTAGAGACACTGACATTTAGACTCAAAGGCTAATGGGATGCCTGAGTCTGCCCTGCGCTTGCCGGCTTTGTTGGGGTTCTCAGATCACGACTGACTAGCCCACGCTCCTCTTCCAGACCGTCTGGAGCCCTAATGCGCTTTCTCTCTAGACGCAGTGGCTTTTAAATGTGCCAACTTTATCATTCAGTCTCCACGTCTGAACGGTAGTATCTGAAGTCAGTATGGCTGTCTGGTCTCTCTGCAGCTGTAGACTCAACTCATCTCACACTGAGAGAGGGCCGTGGGGAGGCCACAAAACAGAATCTCATTGTCTCCACTAATGGAGGCCAGGGACTCATGGAGTTCAGCCCTTACAGTGGTAAAGCAAGGCCTTCCTCAGACCGGTCATTTATTCTGTCTAAAGGCTCATTTATTCTATCCCAAGGCTATGTTGTGAAAAACATCTCTAATGATGATAGTAATACCCAGTGGGTTAAGATGTTGGAACGATCTTTCATCTCCCGTGAGATGTCTTAGCGTGACCTATTCTTTGACCCTCAGGGCCAATGCTGCCTATTGGAGCCAGAAGACTCGTTTGACATAGCTCAAAGGCGCTCTTAACCCCTGCGGTAAACTCATATATCACCGTTTCACATCCACAGAATACTCTATTATCACAAAGCACTTAAATACTTTCCTGCCACAGACATTTTGACACTATAGGGTAATGGATACTATGGCCAAAGTTTTAACACACCCATTACAGTGGAAACACTTGTGAAAGTGCAACACAAATCAAACATTATCCAAAAGTTCAGTGTTTAAAGCATATACTTATCCACAGGCACTTACACCTGGCGGTTTCCTGTGCCGCCGCTGCCTTTTAATGCCTACAGTATAGGCGGACAGCTCTATTAGAGCACTTGAGTGGTGTGTTTTACTCATTCATTTCCACCACCTCCCTAGAAGTCTGGGGGATCTGAGTTGGTGACTCTCTGATTCTTAGTTGGCTGTTCTAACCTTCAGGGCATTAGTAGCCCTGGATGTGAAAGGACACCTGTTCTAGGAGTGTTCTTGAATGCTAGATTTAAGTGTTCTCCATGCTAATGGAATTGCTCTTCTCCCTGAAAAGGCAGTAACATTTGAAATATAAAAAGAAAGACGGCAAAAAATAATGAGAGAGAGAGACGGAGAGTGAAGGAAAGAGGTTTGCTTTGCTCTTGGAAATATCAGCGTAATTAAGAGTAGCATATCATTTACAAGGCCTGGCATTTAGAATGCTGGCAGGTAATAATGGAGAATCGTATTTCACTCGTGTGATGAGAGTAATGCCTTCTTGATTGGAGAGGGACAATGTGTACAGCATAGCCCTTCTCCCAGGTGGCACAATAAGTCCTGTAGTACCAGATGTTACATTAGTCACTGTGTCCACCCCAGCAGCAGCACATCTAAATGTTCCTCTCCTGTTTGAGTTACAGAGTAAAGCAAACTAAGTCTAGTCTTGTTGATCCGAGTGGAGCTTTTCATCAGTAATGAGTATGATGAAGAAATTGCTTCCCACCATCCCAAACCTCATGCTTCAAACATCTCTTCAGAAACCGTTGATTGCTTCACGTGTCCCACTGTTTTGAGAAATCTTAAGTCTGTGAAGAGATGCCACCTTGAACGATTCATATGTACACCTAAGCAATTGTCACCGTTGGCTTTTTTTTGTCCTTTCAGGCTTTCTGTTCTATTTCAGGGCTCTGCAGGAAGTCTGAGTGGTAGGGAGTGAACCTAGAACCATCTGTTCCAATCATATCAATTCATCTGTGATCCGGTTAGGCTGCGGCATGTTACTAAGAGATGCGTCCCAGATAGAGCATAAAACATCAACGCAACACAGCAGCGCTACATCTCTCCCAGGCATACACAGAGACAGAGTAGAGCAGGCAGACGTTTCTTATAAACACTTAGTCAACCAAAGTAATGGCTGTGCTGGATAGGAGAACATCATGGAAATTGCCTTTGTGAACGAGAGGCCCCGAGGTCCACTTGAAATAAATATTGGATGGATACTGAGACAGAACTGTTCACCGTCTATATTTGGGGTTACAGAAGTAGGGCTCTCTTACGGTGGTCTATGGTTCAAGCGGAAGATCTGTGGATCACTGGAATATATCCTCCGCAACCCCCACAGAAATACACCTCTCTAACAGTGAGATAATCAATAAGCATACTCCCTGAAGTCTGTAAGTAATAAATACACATTACCTGCAATTACTTCTGTGCTTTATAACTGCAGATTTCGTAAAAACTGTGCGCTGGGTCTCGCCACGCTGTTTTTATTATAATTTATGATGGCCTCTCATGGCACCACTGCAGAGAACTACTGTAGCGGTTATATATTTACTGTAGTGTGTGTCTGAGGGAGACTGCCATGCAGCCCAAGAGAGCAATCTTACGCTGCTGCTTTTCTGCTGCTGATGAATGTCCTCGGATCGTAGGTTGTGAAGGCCTTCACTCGGGGTTAATCTCGGTATAAACAAATGTGACCAAAGCTGCGGGGCGTGATTTGTTTCACACTTTAGCTGTGCGCCGTGCACGCTGATATCCATACACCTACAGTACTTAACTCATTTTAATACGACAGCTAAAATTGAGCTCCTTTTGAGATGAACTGGATTGACCAATTCAGCGTTTCTCAGACAGCGATGGTGAACACATTGCCAAGCTGTGATAGGTAATTTCTGAGGAAGCAGCCTTATCTGTCTTTCCTCCCCCTTCCTCTACTGAAGAGGAGAAAAGTGGAAAAGAGGACAGGAGATGAGAGCAGTCGAGAGAGCAGGTAGATGCATGTAGTGTGATCTGAGGTAGCTGTCTGCCAGCGTCTGCTGCTTTTGTCCTGCAGAGGCTGAAGCTTCAGAACCACACTGGAAACCCCTTCCAGTTGCAATCACACATCCAATTCATCGATCTCTCCATCTCAAATACAGAAGTGCACTGAATCTTCATCTGACCCCATTGCAAATACTACATTTTTATGTATCTGCCTTAGTGTTTATGGGACAATATGGGACAAATGTATATATATATATTAATGTTTCCTCCCCATGGTCAGGAACAAGGTGGCATGATGGGATTTGCATTCACAAGGTCTCAATTTGTAAAGTATTTTTGTGTTCAAATTCGCATACTCACATACTGCTTAATACACACTGAATAAGTATGTGCTGCATACTTAATTAACGATTAAGTATGCCATTACCGGCAGACTGTTCACACTGATGTAAACTGAAGCAATGGTCTTCTCTGCATCACATGATTGCATCGTTCACAACATTGCTGGTCTGAGCTACCGCTGAGTGAAAATTGTTTTTCACAAATGTAAATGAACATTTCCTCTTCCACTCAATTTCATTTTTTTCCAGAATTATTGAAAGGTAAATTAAAATGATTTATTATTTTAGTGTTAAATATTTTTTTTTCATTATATATACGTGTCAGCTCTCATATGTTTCCTCTTAACTGTACCTTGTTGTGGGCAGTATGTCTTATTATAAATACATAAATAATTATAAATTATATCTAATCTATTGTACATCTGGGCATTTCTCACATAACCGTGTTATACATTTGTTATATATTTCTGTGCATGTCTGTATATACATGCATATGAAACATGCTAAAATGTGTAGCTGCAATCTGTAGATATACAACATTGGGGGGGGGGGGGGGGGGGGGGGAAGAGCGAGCAGCCCACACAGCAGCTCAAGTGAACATCTGTCACAGCTTGTTGTTAAATTGTTTGTGAAATCATTCCTACCTTGCTCATGCATCTATTCGGAGGGATGATTTAGGGAAGCATCTTTGTTTAACTTTAAACCTGTGTGCAGTGTGTTTGCGTGAGACTCTATGACCCACTATGCAACAAGCTCGGAATAGATCATTTGCCCTTTTCGCTTTAAAGGTCTGCCGCCGACATTGCAAAAGTATCACTGGTGGAAACTACCGCAGGCAGTTAAGGATGGGCAAACCAATTTGTATGCTCAGATTCTTGCTTAGTATTAACATGGACTGACACTAATCCATTGTCCATTTACACGTCTGTCCGTACAGAATTTGGGCTTTGTTAAAGTTCATCAACCCCAAGACCTGTCCTGTACAGTATTAATACAGTACTTAGTGCCTGACCGCTCAGGCGAGTATAACTGGCTTAGGTTTGTGTGCAGTGATTTGACAAAATCCACTAAATTACAAAGTTTTGCATTTGTGTGACATTCAAAATGGACGGCTAAAAGTGACCTTGTCCCTTCACACCTATCTCTGCTGGAGTGAGATTGGGTTGTAGTATCAGCTGCAGGCGTCAAGCACCAACAATTTGACATTTTCCCTTCTATTGAGTTGCTCTGATGCCAGGAACGTTTTATTCAGCTCTGGACAAAATAATTATATATCTAGAAAATGGTTGTGGTGCCTTTCTCTTCTAGACCGAAGCTTTCTTTCCCATTCAATTAGCATAGCATTGAGAGGCTCAGGCAGCTTCATATGCCCCACCGTATGATTCCATCATTTGGACTTCATCAGCGAGACTCATCAAGCTTACAGAGGGTCTCAGCATTAGCGTGCCATTCATGCTCTCTGACTGCGTAGTTCGAACAATACAGAACATTATGAAACTCCCCTTGAGATGAACTGCATGTGTTGTTTAGAATTGATAATCTCATCAATAATAAAAAGAGGACCTTGCATTGGACCTTGGTTTCTTTATCCAACGCTTGTTTTATTCATCCACATGGTAGAATGAGTTTGTAATTGTATTGGCTGAGCTGCAGTTTTAGCCCACAGCTGGTGCTGTTTTGATCTGCCCACCTGGTTAAATGATTCACACATCCAGGGTGAGGAGTGCAAGCAGGATACACTCACAGACTCTGTATGTGTTACAGTGCATAGGTCATGGCTAATTACATAAAATGCATCAAGGATTCCAATGATACTGGTGGCCTCTGAAGTATTTAATTTGTTCATATATACATTAGTCTGAACTTTAATTTGATGTGACGAAGATAAGACAGTATTTCTCATTAAGAACACCTTTCACATATTCTTATCACTGTACATGATATACTGGCTGTCTGAGCATGACACATGGCTATTTAATAATACACCACTGTCCCCACATATTAAAACAGCACGCGCTCAAAAGCTTTCTGTCCAGAGAGAAAAAGAGAGACACAAGGAAACGGATGATGCTGACTGTTCTTGTTGACGGAGGTGTTTCTGATGATCTTTTTGAGTTGCGAGGAGAGGATCAAAAGGAAGAAAAATGCAGAGAGGGCATCGCTATCTATCCATCTATGTATCTCTCTATCTTCCCCGTTGCTGGATCTTTCTCTGCGTATCCCCCATGTCCTGCCTTTATTCTTTCTGGCCATTTATCATATTCCTGTGTCCAACCGCATTCTGATTGCTTTCCTGCTCTTTTGTTTTCCCATCATGCATCTTTCTTTCTTTTTTCTTCACCATCTCCCGTCGTCTTATCTTAACAGGCCTCTGGTTTCTTTGTCTATCGGTAGAATTTATCCCCACACATTTATCTCTCCTTCGTCTCACCTACCATTCCTACTTGCTTTCTCCTGAGCTGGCCTGGATGGCTCCAGCATCGGGCATGCCATGGCTATATCCCTTTGCATCACAGTGGTGTTCGATGTGGCGACTCTTCCGGTCTCTGTGGCAGTGACCCCCGTCAGTCAAGTCATGGATTTTCTTTAAGCACCAAGAAAGGGAAGCCAGTCATGGACACCTACCTGTCAATGTGGCCAGAAAGAGAGGACCATTGTGCCACCACAGAGAAGCAGTCCAGAGAGGTTCCCCCCACACGGCTAATTACCATTCAGAGAGACAATGTGAGACCAGTGCAACCACTAGAGAAGAAGACAATGATATTAGAATCAATAGACGAAGGGTGTGTGTGTGTGTGTGTGTGTGTGTGTGTGTGTGTGTGTGTGTGTGTGTGTGTGTGTGTGTGTGTGTGTGACAGACGGAGACAGCGAGTGAGTAAAACTGGCATAAGAAGCATGTTTGATGTTTCTGTCAACACCCAATCTACGGTGTTTCCTCAAGAGCTGCTTTCTGGGCTTCGTGTCAGCCCCTGCTCAGGCTCTCTGCAGTCTGACATATTAAAAGAGTTGGAGCAGAGAAAGACATGGAGGAGAAGAAGACGGAGAAAAAGAGAGTGGTCATTAATAGTAAGGGAATTGATCTACTGGGGTCTCTATGGGTTTTCCTGTCTGCCGGTGATTGTAGTGTGCTCATTATCCATCTCTGCTCCAGGTAATTACTGGCTTGTTTTGATCGGAAAGCTTTTAATTAGTTGCTCATTAGCATTGTTTAATTAAACTCACCCCATGCCTTTTATAACACAAGAGTGTTCTTTCCCTTCTTCATTAGATGTTGTTGGATGGGGTTATAGTGGGATTGAGGGAACCTGCTTAGACAGGACTAACCCTAACCCTGTTTATGGATGAGAATGAGCATTTATAGTTAAATTACTAATATTAGACATGTTTGCATGTATTGCATTATATGCAAATGTGTCCCACCCACTATTCCTTACTAAGGAGAGGAGGGTGACGGGGTGTGACACTTTCACCTGTTCCCACTGAGGAGCTGAGGTGGCAGGTTTAGAGACTGAGATGCAGGGAAAGTAAGATGGAGAGGGAGAAAATGTAGAAGCCCAGTGTGAAAGGTTATGCGAGAGGCTTTTGAATAGCGAGGCTGCACACTTGAGCTGGACAAGACGCAGACGGGAATTCAGACGAGAAGAATGCCAAATGCAAAGAATAATACTGTTTTTTTTGTCCAGCTTTCCCTTTTTTCTTTTCCCCTTGTCTGTAGCTCAGTCTATTCCCGAGCTCTAACTCTATTCTTGTTCTTTATATTCCTCCATGTTGCCGTGCATCTTTCAAGCTGCCTTCCTCATGAATTCTCTCCTACATATTCAATTCTTTATCTGAGCTTATTTTCTCTCTTTCTGTCTCCGGCTATCTTCTTGCTGCCCTCTCCCACCGTGCAATAGCTGACACAGTATTCTTCCAGCTGAGTAGTTTACTGCGTGTGTGTGTGTGTGTGTGTGTGTGTGTGTGTGTATATTTGGAGCTACATATGCGTGTCTGTTTGCACATTGCGTGAGCAGTGACTGAACAGTTGTAGTTTTGTTTTCTTAGCACGTCCTGGCCGAGTGTGACAGTGAACAAAGTGTCAGTGTGTGAGGGCAGAATGAAAGCCAGCCCCGAGTGTCATAGCATGCCCCAGATCTGACACTCTGGAGCCCATAGCAGAGGACAGTGGCAAGCTGTCTGCATGATGTGGACGAAAACCAAACTCTGTAGAAGTATTCCTCATGAGGAGAAAGCCAATAGGGATGTGAGGACAGTAGGTGGTCAGGGAAGCACTGTCTGGGCATCACGTGGCAGACTGACTGGGCAGACAGACGGAGCCCCCCCTTCCCTTGCCTGAGTGTCATCACTGCTGATCTACTCTGCAGGAAAAGCATTTGGTATCAGACCTTTGCTATTTTATCCATCGCACACGCAAAGCAAACACATGCATAAACTTGTAGAATCCAAATTCACCAAAAGACTTAGTAATACTATTAAATGTATATGATCAACAAAACAAACTTCATTATTTTTAGGTTGATTAAACCATAAAGTCCAAATTAATATTTGCTGTTTGGACTTGCTCTCTGTATTTGAAGCGTATACAGCAGATGGTATGTGTTCAGCACAGCTATTTGTTTTGACTTTCTTTAGATTTAACAAAGGGAAAAAAATGAATTGTTTTATTTTCATCTGCTTATCTCTTCCTGTCACAAGAAATCAGCTCTTTATGAACCCTGCAGCAGCAGCAGCAGCAGTAGCAGCAGCAGCAGCAGCAGTAGCAGCCGCAGCAGCAGCAGCAGTAGCAGCAGCAAACAAACAGACAGAGCGTGCCATCGTAAGCTTTGAGGCTACACATTTATACTAGGGTAGTAATATATTGAATTATCTCGTATTATGTCTCGACTCTTTAGCTTTGAGACAGCCATGAAGATCCCCCATACTGCAGCTGCCTTTCTCCCCTCATTCTTCTCCTTTTGTAGTGCATTTATATACATTAAGCTCCCATCTCCTCAGAGGTGAATTAAATCTCTGCGCAATTCCACCACTCATTGCTCTCCACTGCTCTTCCCTCCTGCAGCTCTATTCCCAGTGGCAGTTACCACTTCCGCAGCAGAGTTTGTCTCTGTAGGGGAAAGAAGCAGAGAGCCGTCAGCATTGTGAATGCTCCCAGAAAGCTAAGGGGGCTCTCTTTTTGCGATGGTACACAGGGACTCTGGCGTTGTGATTTGGACAGCCAAACCTAGGAACAGGTTACCCATCAAGTCATTAGGAAGTACGGGAAAGTTGGCGACAAGGCACTTGTGTGCAAGGACGCGGTTTGCACTTAAGTATACTCGTAGGACAGAGAGTAAGAAAGCAGCATGCCTCATGTGTAGGGATAGTCATATGTGTTGTGCACACATACCAAATACAGGCACACATGCCATCGTGCTTCCAAACACACATTCACATAAACACTAGCACGGTGAGGATGCCCTGCTCATCTGCTGCCTCACTGAGTTTAATGGAGAGTCAAACCCACTGCCTCCTGCAAATTTAGCAGAGCATGGAGGCGGGGGAAGAGGGAGAGAAGACATGAATAAGTCTGCAGGGGAGTGGACAAAAAAAATCAATGGTTTTACTCCTGTTTGAAAAAGGGAAGTGCATGGTGAGCGCAGAGATGTGGCCGACCTTCAGGTGCCCTGGCGCCTTCCTTTCATGTGCAGAGCAGATTACAAAGTGATTTTCAGTGGGAAAAATGAACTCACTGATGCAGTGCACTAATTTCATTTAACATTTAAAGAAATGAGAAGAACGGGTCCCAGAGAGTTGCCACGGGCGAGGTGGAAGATGGGGGGATTCTGCGAGGGAGAGGCGTTGGGGGAAACATGGTGCAGTCAGCAGTTTGTGTTGAATGGAGTGAGAATGAGAGGTAAGCCGGGAGCCATCAATTCATTACTCCACATATTACTCATTTTCAACTATCCCTTTACATCTCTTGAACTCTCGTCCATCAGTTCTTCCTTGGTCTCTCGCTCCCTGAACATGGGCGTGATCCAGAGGAGTGTTGCAAAACCCACTGAGCGGTTGTTTCTTGCTGTTCGTCAACATGGCAGACAACACATGTGCGTTTGAGTTCAAAGGGCGAGAGCATATCGTCATGGAGCAGATTCAGGATTTTTCTTGCACCATCAGCACAGCTGTATTGGCTTTGGCAGAGATGCTTCTCAGCGATTTCTGCAACATAAAGAGTTAAGATGGCTGTGCTCTTGACTTCTGCTAATCCTATTACTCGAGAGTGCTGCTCTTAGAGGGCTCCAACCTCACTTTTATTGGAAATCCTTTGCCGTTATAAAGCCTTTTAGCCTTTGGCTGGGCTATTGCTCTCATAAATCTAGTTCCTGGCCTTTGGGCAATTCCCTCATGTTTGTATTATTGCAATGTTACTTATAGACATTTGTATACTGACAAAATCCAGCTCTTATAATTGCCATAATGCGTGTATCATTCACCTACAGGTTTTCAGCTGAGGTCAGCCTTTTGTGTGTTTGTTTTTCAGTTGCCCTACAGTTCTTCAGTTTCATTAATGCCATTCAGACCGAAGCAACTAAAAGTCAAACAGAAAGCTGGGAAACAACCTGCCGGCTGTAATGCTTCTAATTTCCTCCTTAGCTGCTCTCTAAATGTTTGTGCTTTGTCACTGCCACTACACCACAGAATAAATGTACTCTTTCACCTCCCTGTGCCTCCTCCTTCTCGCTCTCTAATTCATCTAATTTCCGCCTCGTGGTTGGTTCAATCCCCACCGCCTTTCAGCGTCGGCTCCTCGAGCGTCAGGCTAGCGATGCTGGCTGCTCCGTATTCTGGGGCCGTTGTGTCTCCGGTGGAGAGTGATTGTGCCGGTGGCAGGGAGGTCAATTGGAAGAAATTGCGTTGCAGCCACCGTGGAGCTGAGGCGAGAGGGAACAAACTGGATATTAGCCCAATCCATGTAGGCTGGCGTGTTTACACCATCCAACCCCCCCCCCCCCCACACACACTGCCACCACTCTCAATACACACATGTGCACTCTACACAATTCCTCACTTTGGTCAGCGGCTGACTGGAGAAATGGAGCCACAGCAGCGAGATATTAAACATTATCATGCCTTTGTGCAAATCCAAATGTACATGTGTTGATACACTTGTAGCACTCAGGGTGACATTGTAACAAAACACAGATTGTATCATTAAAAGGAATTTCTGCACTTTCTGCCTTGTGACTTTTGAACATGTTCCTGCAGCCTTGTTAGCCAGGCCAGTAGAGTAAAGCCACACAGCTCAAGGTCCCTGTGTGTTGGCGCTTAGCTCAGGATTAAAGTGTGTAAATTTCAGCTTCTTGGGGCAGAGCTATTGTTGCCGGCTCACTTTGTTCTCTCCCTTGGTGAAATGTTTTTTTTCTCCAAAGGGTGGTTGTTAGGACTGGTATTTTTCTGTGTTATGAATGAGGCTGCCCGGGGATTTAAAGGAAAATAAATACATTTTTATGTGGCAAGTTACCGGACACGCAGTCAGCCGCAATAAGATTGCACTTATGTCAATAGGTAGGGTTAGCTATTGAAGGTCTATGCTCGTTTATGTTCATGTTTGCAGTATGTGTACGTGCAAGGGCGGATTATGACATCTATAGTTCTACTTGGATATGAATAAGTTTGATTCCAGTGTGTGGAGACACCATTATGATGCAGGTCCAATGTGAAATGTATGTTCTGATTGTGAACATAGATCAAATAAAGTAAGTATATTGTAAAAAAAAAAGAAGGATTTTCATCTGGACACAAAACTAATTTTATACATTTATTATTTTGGAAATAATAGCTCTCGCCTTACTGACCACATATTCGTCATTATATATAATTAATCTATATCGGTTAACCAAAATGATCTGCGGTAGGATCCACGTAGGTGAACTGATCCTTGAATCCAAACACCTGTACTGCATTTTGCTGGATATTTAGATCTTAAGCATCTCCAAAAACGTTCTTCCTGTTCTAACAAAACCCTTTTGAATGTTTGGCAAAGGTAAATCAACACATGCCAAAAACACCAGTTTAGCAAAGCACTCACCGGTACTGCGTTCTGTAGTCCACCTCTGCCAGTTTAACAGAGTGCTACTAGTGCGATTGACATGAAGTAGGAAATGTTTAGTAGAACTGCCCAAGGTACCATGTGTGTACCATTGACACACTTTGTAGTACAAATCCCAGACAGCCTCTGCGAAAGAAAAGGAAGACGTGCCGCCACCCATCTGATCTGATAGTGCTATCTGTAAGCTTCATACACATGCTAATGGAGGTTGGCATTGGCAATTTCCGGTTGAGACCCTTTGTTGTTGTCATGAGTAATTAACAATGGCCTACAAAGATGTTGGTGTGAATATTTAATAGTGACAAAGCGGGGGAGTGAGTAGACAGTGTTAAAACTACGACTCATGTATAATTCATAGTCGCTGACAGTGATTAGACTATCTCGCTTCTCTCTTTTTCCCTCCCACTCCCCCTTTTCTCCCTCTTCCTTCCATATCCCAGGGTACACTGGGCTCTCCTTGTATAGAGGAGAATCCAATGCAGAGTGGCACTTCATATCTTGTTAGACGATTTATTCATGGTAATGAAGGGGTTTTAATGCACTGTACTGCACAGAGCTCCGGCTTTGGTTGTAACATACCGAGCAATGATCTGTGGGATGGATTATTTGAACACTGGCTTTAATTTAGATTCTATTACAGGGCTTGTGTTATAGGATGGGATGTGACCTCTAATGTCTGCATGCTGTCTCTTTCTGAGCCTTTACAGCCAAGCACGACAGTGCAACACTGGTTCAAGCTTTACAACTGTTAGACTGTAAATCAAGGCTAGACGGTCTACTTTTCCTCAGTATTTCCCAGGTATTCATGCCTTGAGAGACCTCTCTCCGTCTCTCTCTTTTCAACCCCTCCTTTTTCCATTACTTGGTCTGACTTTCTGTTTGCTGTGGCTCTCTTATCTCCTTGCCCTCACCATCTCAGTCTCTGGCCAATACAGTCCCTCATTTGTACAACTCGTCACCTCTCCAACACGCTTCTCACCACAGGTTTTTGAGCACACTCACTGATGCAATCACACACGTGCACATGGAAGCACACGCATAGTTATACCCACACACCTTTTTAGATGATGTCTCTTCCTCATTCATCCTCCCACTCTCGCTCTAGAGAACAACACATTTCTTTTGTAAAGCAGCCCATCACCGGGCAGCATCGCCAAGGACCAGAGGCCAGGTTGTACACGATTGGTTTCCACCAGGCTGCTCACACATACCATACAGCAAAGGGAGCATGTGGAGCAAGATGGATGGAGTGATTATAAAATAAGACATGGTTTGACAATTATTAGTTGCTTTTTAGTTCAGATGTTTTCTCATTTCCTAGCAGCGTTGGACTTCGGTATTTTTTATTTATTTTTTTACAACTGAAATTGATTGCCCTGTTACTCAGCATCTTTCTTACACTCTCACACATATTCCCTTTCTCTCTCCTTCTCTTTTGTCCCCAGCCAGTTGAGGGGAGTAAATAACTATTGATTTCAGACAACTGAAGCTTGCTAGCGAAGATGCTGTTGTGCTAACTGCTCCCTTTTTTTCTCTCGTCCCTGTTCTTGGTGTGTAGCATTCTCTTTGTCTGTGCATGTTAGACTTTACAGGAAGATATATAACGGTGGCAGTTGTAGCATGTTCATACATCTATAGCAGGGGTGTCCAAACTTTTTTCACTGAGGGCTACATACAGAAAAATATACGAAGGGCTGGGTCACTCATACTTTTGAGGTATATTGCCTAAAAAAAAATCAAGGAGGGGAAAAGGGGATGGATGGATCTCAAGCTTGTTAAACAAATAAGTTATTGGGCTTGTTAACACATCAACTAACGTTAGTTAGAAAATGTTATCAACTTTAATTTACTGAATTTATTGAAAAATTGAGCTTATTAACATGAATACTTTAACTCTCATATAAACACCTCTCAAATCTATGCTCAGCTCTTGTTCAACACTATCTGACCTTAAACTTAATGCAGTGAGAACATCCCAGATGTATGTAACTCATAAAAGCTACTGTAATGTCTGTAGGTTTGGTGGCTGGTCTTCACCTCATACCTCACCTTTTGTATTTGTCTTAACCCTTCCCGCCATGTTTGCTCATCATAGTCATTGATATTAATGATAGTGGTAGTAGAAGTGGTAGTGGTGCAATTGTTAGTATATTAGTTTATTTCTCAAATCTGCTTTTGTTCAGAGTTAACAGAAAATGTTTGCTCACATGTTTGAGTAGGGAAGTGCGCAACATTGAAGTTACGTAGTTACGGAGCTTCACACAGAATACTTTCATGTGCGCAGTCGGCTCTTGTTAAGTGTTGAGATGACCAGTAAGATCAATTAAAAATGCCAGGTCTGACAAACATGGAGGGTCACTCAGCTCATGAGGAGGTCGGTCCTTCTTTCAAAAACAGGTTCATTTGTGATCTCAGGGAATAAAACCGCTGCAGCACGGAGCCGCGACTCAGCCAGCGCACATCAGAACTGTGGAGTACGTCCACATTCAGCATCGACATCAGACAGGAAAGCTTGAAATTCTCTGCGGTAAAGTCCTCGTGCTCGAATTATGTTGTGCCCTTTAGAGTCGTGAGACCAAGCAGCTCTTCCGTAACGCAAAAGTTATCGTCAACTCCCCGCAAACAAATGAACAGCTGTGGTGACTGTCGCATCTGTGCTCTCATCACATGTAATCGAGTAAAAATCTAAAGCACAAGCTTTATCTGACACGTGATGTTTTAAATTAGCTGACAAATCAAAACTGTGTTTCTGTGTTAGAACTAAGAAGTACAAAACATTCAAGCGCAAGTTTCTATCTGGGCCTTATTCCATTATACTTTTAGAATTTGCTGCAGGCCAATTAAAAATGGACCGCGGGCCGTAGTTTGGACACCCCTGATCTATAGCATACTTCCTAGTACATCATCTCCCTGTGCACAGGACAATAACTAGCGTTTAGGAGCTTTTCTTTGGTGGCCGTTTCCAAAGTAAGCTAGCTACTTCAACATTTTGGCTTTGCCTCCACATAGGACAAGTTTACTTAACATCCACAAATGTAAGTTTACTAAACAGCTCTCCATCTGAAAACAATGGTCATGCTTTTTAGTGCGGGGAAAATACTTTTTCCAAAACAACGTGGTTCTGATCTTTTTCAGAGATCTTGACCTTAAACTGACATCTCCTCACAGAGAGAGAAAAAAAGAACGTGATGCTTTGGTTTCACTGGCATCCAGTAAAATGATTTCCTATTACGACAACATGCAGATGTCTGTGCATACGCTTTATGGTGAGTGTGCTGATGTGCTTAATGTGCTCATTAAATCAGCGACAGTGACGCATGTGTTTCTGCTTATTCTGCCCACATGAGGCAGAGTAGTAATTTAATCCGCAGCGTCTCTGGTTAGCCACATGTGCTAATGTCTGCACCAGGCCCTGATGTAGCCTGACACGGCCACACTGGAGATACAATCTGTATGGAAGCTGTGGTTGCCAGAATTGCTCTGCGAGATTGTGAGGTATTATACTCTGTGTGCGTGTGCGTGTGTGTGTGTGTGTGTGTGTGTGTGTGTGTGTGTGTGTGTGTCTATATTTTAAAGGAAGTTAGGAAAAAAGGCCACATTTGGCCTCTGTAGCACATTGGTGACATGTTGGTGGCCAGAGAGATATCAGCTTTATTAGATGTTTTGATTACATTTTTAATCAGGCAGTCCAATAAGGTAAGAGAGATAAAAATAACACTAATTAATAGAGACTCATAATGTCCACCAGAATCTCGATGTCCTACAGCAGGGACAAAAAAAAAAAAAAGAATATGGAGGCAAACCTTTTATTTATTTCTCAAGTCAAAACAAATTAACCTAGTGCTGGCAAATGCAAATGGATGATGTGTTTATGCCCAGCTTGAAAGGGTGAGTCATCCTTGTTATGGTGTCATCCTTGTCACCTTTGCTTTGGCGCAGGCACAAGACAAATCTGTGTGTGCGTGACCTGGCACTGGCCTCAGTGACACACCAGTGATTGACACAAGGAGACAATGGGATCAGCAGGTCATTTGCATGCTCCTGTTGGAAGAGAAGGCATCATTAGAAATGTTGTTGTCTCATTAGAAATGTTGTTGTCTCATTAGAAATGTAGTTGTCTCATTAGAAATGTTGTTGTCTCATTAGAAATGTAGTTGTCTCATTAGAAATGTTGTTGTCTCATTAGAAATTATGTATCATTAGAATGGTAGTTGTCTCATTAGAAATTGAGTCGCACATTCACTCTTCCAGCAAAGGAGTTATAGCTGTGGCTCAACACTATCCCTCCCTCTCCCTCCTGTTTTTTTTCCCCTTCCCACCCTCTGCTCAGCAGATTCACCATAACACTGTAAACCAGACTGTTGGAGCAAGGAATAAATGGAAGTGACACCCCATGTATCCTTCTTTGTGACCTCAGGCCAAATTCCCTATAGAGCAGCTCCACTGCTCTGTTGCCTGCCGCAGCGGGGAAACGGCTGTACTCGAAAGCTTTTCTAAATCCTCTCTGTTGTTTAAAAGACCACAACAATGTCATGAAATGCTAATCCAAGTTTCATATCATTATTTTGATTAGAATTCTGAGATAACTAGAATGTAAATGTAAAGGAACTACATTCTGACTTTAACAACACGCTGATATCTGTTGTTGTTGAGTTGTTTCCCAGTCGGGAAGTAATTTTTCCGATTACTTGGACACCACATGAAAGCAGCACAAATGCCCTATTTCGCAATTTTAATGAAAGTGAAACATAAATCGTGTATCCGACCGGATCCGCTCCAAAACGTCCATTTTTCCGTAATCCTGCTCACAGACAAAGAGACAATCTAAACCAATAACATTCCCAGCATGGCGGTATAAAAATAAAATAAAGTACAAATAATAATAAATAAATAAAAATCAACTATGACCTCATTGTCTAAAGTAAATTCCAATTCCTGTATTTTAATATTTTTACAGTTTTAAAATGTTGTTTTCTTGAAGAATGATTGATTGTAAGGGTTGATTTCATCACTGTCAAAAAGAGAGAAGAAGTCTTTATAAAGGCATGTGTACAAACAAACATGTAAATTGCTCATATTTTTCTGAATGAAGTTTCGCTTGTGTGCTTGTAATTGCGACACTCCATGTATCTGCGCACGTAGAGTTTGAGTAATCGAGGGTTGAGGATGGATCGCTGCTGAGTGCGTACGAGCAAATCTGCAGGGTTCAGCTGCATAGCGTATGGCTTAGTGATGCTCTCCGCCTGGCCGCCACTGAACTTCCTAGTACACAAACAA
This sequence comes from Cottoperca gobio, assembly GCF_900634415.1. Taxonomy (NCBI): domain Eukaryota; kingdom Metazoa; phylum Chordata; class Actinopteri; order Perciformes; family Bovichtidae; genus Cottoperca; species Cottoperca gobio. Next base: position 5,271,719 of record NC_041361.1, read on the forward strand.
CAGCATATTTCACAAACAAGCGTTGGCTGGTGTGCTTACTCTCAGTGCCACCTCAGATCAACAATATTAATGCACTCCAAATATTAGTTTTCTCCCTCATTACCAAGCTGGGTGCTCTACGCCTGAACCCACAGCAGTCCTTGAGGATGGAGACAGCAGGGTGTGTGTGTGTGTGTGTGTGTGTGTGTGTGTGTGTGTGTGTGTGTGTGTGTGTGTGTGTGTGTTTCAAGCCAATTACACTGTAATGCCTCTGGCTTCTTTTGCTTGAAGAGAATACTTTGGGACTGTGTGTTTGTTCTTATTTGTTCTTATAGACACAAGTAACTGTATATCGCTGCTGACAAATTCATATCACTGTACTGAATAGTGTTGCACTTGTTTGTGCAGGAGAATATGAATGTATTTAGACAAGAGCCATGACAGACTCACTAAAGAGTTGCTTCTCGCTAAGCCTAAGTGGGAAAATAGTAAATAGAGAATGAGAGGAGAACTGTGCATCGTGAAATCCCCATCTGCTGTAAAGTGGGGCGCTGACACTTTCAATCTGTTCGGCTTCACGTTCGTCCCTCCCTCTCAGCGCTCTCTCCCCTCTCCATTATTTCTCTTATTCTTGATCTTCCTTCGGTGTCTGCTTTTGTTTCTCGGGGGCACCTCCATGGTCTGATTTATACACTAATCACAGATCTATCTCAGTGACAAGGCCTTGGCTTGAGTCTTACGTTGAAGGTACTAGCTGTTGAAAGCAAAAAAAGGAGTATTGAATAAATTCTATGCTTTTCATTGTCCCAGCCAGCAAAATACATCCCTGGTGACACTCACCAAACATGGCAAGTATACACTCGCTTTTTGACCGTGCCTTCTTCCCATTGTAATTACAGTGTGGGTGTTCAGCTTTCCTCAAGAGACCCAGGGAAATGTTCTGCACCACGTGGTCGGGCCGTAATGACCACTTTCTCCTGGGGCACAGGGACAAAGTGGTGGGATTATTTTCTGCTCTTTAAATGTTTTGTGTCTTTTTTTTTGTGCCACATCCCATGGTTAGAAGCACGAGGAAAGTTGTGTTTACAAACCACTTCAAGTATTCTCATGAAATGTGGATATTGCGACATGGCTTGTAAATGCTTCAACTGTGGGAACCCCACAGGTTATCTGTCCTAGTGGGAACATTCTTCAATTTGTCTCCTGCGTTAGAGAGAGCAGTAGGTAAATTCATTCAATTACCAGCCTTTTCGGGCTCAGTTAGGTCAAGAAAACAGTTACATTAGACCCAATCAGTGTGAGATAGCCAGTGAATTTCTACCCAATTTGCTAGTCTACATGGAATTTCCATAATTAAATAGATAAATAGTACTTCCTTTGGAGATGGACTTCCTTTCTGGGAGATGGAGGGAGAGGTGCACCTGCTGCTTTTCTCAGGGCAGAGCTTGGTTCAGGTCCACAACGGAAGACAACTTCTGCAGGTGCATAAGCACACGTTTGCTTATTATAAGTCAAGCCTTTGTTGATTTGTGCAAGTAGGAAGTATTTTACATGATTTTGTACAGCAGATTAAACCCAAAGTATGGGTCGGCTTCATCCTCTCTGTGAAGTGGAGCGCTTGTGTTAAAGTGGTTGAGTGAGCAGGTCCAGGCTTCGCTGGCTTCACGCCTTTCATACCTCTGACTTAAGGTGCACTGCCAATGAGAGGTGGAAGCTTAAGGCATGATCAAGGGGGTCTTGGAAACACCAAATGTATGGGCTTCAACACTCTGCAGTACTGCTGTGTTTCTCTGGTGCATGGTTTAAGCACACAGACACACACGCTCACACCTTTCTCCTTACACACTAATGCATTTTCCTGTGTTGGACATTCGGAGGGAGAGCCAATTCCCCTGAAGACTGTGGCAACAAATGCGGTTGATATGGCGGTGAAATGGGAGGGGATGGAGGAAAAAAAGCGTAGGGAGCAAACGGGAGACACTAATGGAGTATGAAGGGCTGAGCATGGCCGCATGGTTCCTGCCAAGCACCAGCAGCCCCCCCTCCCTGAGCTCCACCTGCCCCAGGGACACAGATAGAGAGAGAGAGAGGTGGGTCACTCTAGAGAGAAAGGACTGCAAAGCTCATGCTGAATTAAAAAGAGCAAAAAACTATTTGAACAATTACTCTTCGTCTTTCGAACACTTTATTATAATAACGCTGCAGTTTCCATCCAATCAGAGCATTTAAAGTGTACTCCTCTCTCTTCTCAGCTTCTCACCCCTTTGTACCTGGCACTTTGTAGCGCTACATAAAAACGACATTGCAAAAATGTCAAAGCTATTACTGTATCACTCGCCCAGCCTGCTCTCCACTGTGCTCTTCCTGTCTTCATAAGTGCCCACACACTTGTGCATGCACTCAAGTCCACCCATGTGTGTGGCAGTGCCACCTTGTCTTTCAAGCACAATTGTTTTTGCGAATAGTCCAGCCCTCCAGCCTGCCTACCTCTTTCTTTAACCTCTTCCACTCTATTAATGTATGCGCACCACTTAAACAGGAAGTGAGCTTATTTAGCTGAGCGCACATCCTCTGCGGCTGCTTCATATACGCTTTTTTTTTTAATTGTATCATTGAGAAATGAATCAGGTCCACCATCATTAGGGAGCTTTCCATAGGAGGCTTGAGCAAGAAAACAACGTGTGTGTGTGTGTGTGTGTGTGTGTGTTGTACGGTAAATACCTGTCGGTTCACGTCCTTAATATGCATCAGTGAATCCACATCTGTTGTCATGGCTTTGTTGTGACATGGCCTGAACATGTCACAGTGTGGTCCTCGCCTGTCACTGCTCTGTCAGCTGTAGGTGACTGTCATGCTCTTGATGTGTCCCTTTTTTGACCCCTGACCCCATTTGAAACTAAGATAATCTACAAACTCTCGATGCTTTATTAAAAATAGAATAAATGCATTAATGTGGATACGAAACATACATTGCAATTATCAAAACCCTGATATATTTTGTGTCGTTTACACAAGCAGACATTCCATGTTTGCATGATGTGCATTCCAAGCCTCTCGGTGATGGTTGTTTGGAGCTTTAAGAAAGAAAAGCCTGCGGCTTCCGCTTGGCTCCGTGCCAGACAGCGGGACAAATAAATCTCTAATGGGGACAAACATCCCACTGAGGATATAGTACTAACATCAAACAGCCCACCACACTTTGAATTGAATCCAGGTTTTCCTAAACAGGTCGACATAGCAGATGACAGAAGTAAAAAATTAAATTTGCTCACTGTGCTGACTGATGGGTAATTAACTAATGTAACCAAAGTTTTTATTTTTCAAAGATTAGAAATACCATTTCAGGTTAATAAAGTCAGAATTCTGGCATTGTGACACATTATCAGTCCAACATGTCCACATTAAAGGGACATAATACAAATGTTGCTCCAAAAGTTGATCCTTGGCCCAGGACCAAACTCTGAGCAGTTAAGTAGAGATCGCTTGGGCAAGCAGAAAATGCCACTTTTAAGCCATCCGGACAGTTGCAACCCCCACTGCCCTGTGAGGACTGCAGACACGTGTGTGTGTGTGTGTGTGTGTGTGCATGTGCATGTGCGTGTGTGACCGCTGAGACACCGTCAAATAAATGGGCTAGTAGTAAAAGGTGGAACAATTGTTTCCCTTGCAGTTTCAGAGCTAACTTGTAATAAGCGCTCTGTGGCCTGTTTTCCTTATCCCCCTCATTAAAATGTCCTTAATCTGCATTCTCTCCTTCTTTGCTTCTCCCTCTCTCTCTCTTTTCTGTGTATCTGTATATGTGTGTGTGTGCTTGTACATGTGTGTGTCTGCCTCTGTATGCCAGTTCAGGACTAGGCCCAGGGAGAGATAATGAAATAATAACTCTTATCAAACCACTGCAGACTGAGTGGAGTTCTTTTTTTTGCTCTTCCTCACTTCTCTGCCTACTTGTCTTTGCTGCTCCTCTCTCAGCACTCGTCTCTCAGGCTGATTCCCTGACTGATTCTTGCTGCCACTTAGATGCTGCTGCTGAAGTACACGGTGCTAATCCAGCTGTGGTGTAGCAGCGATCACAGCTGATTCTCATCCTGCTCCTTAGTTGTGCTGTGTGGACTCTATCAGTGTGTGTGTGTGTGGGGGGTGTATGTGCATATGCATATGCATAGGTAGATTCAGTGTGTAGAGAGACAGTTAAAGTTACGTTGAAACTTTTTTTTTGCCATGGCTAGGGGTCTTTAGATTGTGCAAGATGAAAGTCTTCCAAAACAGTGGCCTCATTGTGGATCCAGAGCTGCTCCTCATCCTAGAGATAAATTATTCACAACATGGCCCAAATTAATAATATTCTTTTTAACCCTCGGTGCATCCCTTTGTCTCTCTGTCCCTTCAACCTGCCAACCTGCCAACCTGCCTCACCCACTGTGGTGAGCGTGTAGGAAGTTGACTGTGGTGAGTATCCTGTGGCAGAACCTTAAATAAAGGACAGTTTGGTGTCAGCCCACTAATGAACAGTGAGTGTTTTATTACCAATGCTTTAATAGGCTTCTTGTGGTTGCTGCACATCTCATTTGTGCTTCAACACTGGTTTGAATGTTGGCTGTTACAATCAAGATCCCCCCCTCCCCCCCTCCTCACTTTTGCTTTAGTGTTTTTCTCTCTGACTTACAATAAAGGTCATATCAGAACAGTTTTATTTGAGTTAACTTTTGTTGCACATCCTTTACCTCTCCCCCCCCCTCTCAATCTCTTTCTCCTGTCTCTCCCTCGTTCCTTTCCCCCCCCCCCCCCCATCTTTCTACGGTCTATTGTCTTTCATCTCGCTCATTCTCTGTCCATTTCCCACCTACCTCTATCGCAGTCTGTCTGCAGCGGCCCAACCATTTAAAAAGAACATTAAAAAAAGATGGTAGGGATAAGGTGAGAGAGGCTGGAGAAAGGGAGGGAGTGTGAGAGATGAAGGGGTGAAGGAGAAGGAGGGGAAGGCTGAGGTGTGAGGCAGAGAGCAGAGGAAGCCTAAGTGATGCTGACAGGGACACATTTGCCAGAGCTGTGGAATTGTGTTGTGTGAAATTGAAACGGCGGAGCATCAGGAGCAGTTATTTGCAATAAATTTCAACTGCTTCAACACTTTGAAGGCAACCCCCTACCACTGCCACCCCCCCCCATTCCTTTCTCCATCTTACTTTTTAAGTTACCTCGAGCTATATTCTCTGTATCTTTTATCCCTTTGTTGGTCTTTGTCCCTCTCAATCGTTCTTTCTTTCTTTTCTCCTCTCTTTTATTTGTCTGTTATCCTTCTTCTTCTACTGTCTTTTCACTGCTGGCATTCCTCAGTTCAGCGTTGTGTGGAAGCTTGACCGTTGAGTCTTGGCTTCTCCCCAACAGGCCCCCCACTCATCCTCATCTCCCCCCTTTAGCATCACACTAAGCAGCAGTGACAGGCACCGAGGCTGTCAGCCAGTCAAAGAGCAAAATTAATTTGTTTAATTTCATACCTTTTCATTTAGCCACCCACTCAGTCAAGGCACGGGCTGACAACTCATCCAATACACTTTGCACGCACGCTTTTCTTTTTCGGAGGCTGCGGTTCAGAGGGGTGTTGGGAGGATTCCAAGCAGAAGAGGAGGAGGAGGACGGGGAAACATTAGCGCCTTTCATACAGTGTGGTTAATGTATTTATATCACAATGTAATGGAGTGTTTCTAATAATAAAAGGCAATTTCTAAAACCGACAGATAACTATACAAGTCCATTTGAGTTGTAGAGGCCCTGTGATAACATTGCTCACCTACCTGTTACACAGGAAACGGGAAGTGACATGAAGTTTTTGCGCAGTGACTTCGTCTGAGCCTGAATTCGTCTTATGTTGTGTCCCTTCATCCACGTGCATACACACATACATGTACACACGCACACACACACACACACACACTAAGACCCACATGTAACTAAAAACTAAGAAGAAGAAACAGATGCGTGATTCCAATCAATCCTCTGCACTAAGAATGGCCTTAACACCTCTCCAGAGAGCCCTTCTGAAAGCAATATCCAATCTACCCGGTGAATTTATGTACTACTTCCAGCAGCAGACAATACAGCTACAGTTGCCCATTGGGCATAATGACACATTTGAATAAGATGTAATAAATGAGTTCTATATTTACTCAGGGGACTTCGTCTCACTTGGCCGTAGCAAAGGGATGGTTTCCACCATGACACACTTTCCTGCTCGGGGCCTCTGTGCCGAGGCATTGCGCTGGAGTGTGCATTTCACGCAATGCTTCCTCCTGATTCAAGTGTCAGGCTGTCTGTGGGCATGTTTGACAAGCAGGGAAATAGGGGGGTTGTGGGGAAAGTTTACCTCCAGTAAAGAAGAATCATAAGAATAATTCATTCACCCTGAGCACTTAAGGTTTGCGCTACAGCCTAAAAACAATCCAACAAAAATGTGCAAGAGAGCTTAACAGGAATGATACAGTAAAAGACCAGCACCTATGCACATCTAAAAAAAAAAATAGAGGTTATTTATAAGTTATCACATTCAGCTATGTCAGTAAATCAATATTCACGATGTAGACATTTTACACAGCGTGCACAAACAAATGTATTTCAAGATCGCTCAGCCCTACTTCGACTCAAATACAACGGGGAGCTGCCCAGCGCTCCAATCTTCACAGTTGGCAACACAGCAGATAGAGATTTGTGTCTATGGGTTGAGTGTTATTTACTTAATCTCAGGTCATGTGATCAGCAGAGGATAGATCATTAGAGAATTCAGTTTAAAATGATATTATATAATATGTTTTGGATCAGCTGTAGAGTGAAAGTCTTTTGTAGTGTTCCCTTGCATCCATCATTTGTATCCTGATTTGAGTTAGTTGCCATTTGTAAATGGTAAATTTAAAGTTGGAGAATTTCAAAACATTTATTTGGTGTGTGTGTATGTTAGGGTGTGTGTGTGTGTGTGTTTAAACTTGATTACACCATGTTACTAGCCCCAGGAACTCTCCATTGACTCTGTGACTCATTCAGACTCCTAAGGGGAATGTTAACAAGCAATATAAACTACAATCCTTTCCTTTAATTATACCAGACCACAGAATCACTTGTATCAGCGGGCATTAAAGTTGTGTTAATCCACACTTCTGTTTTTGTATTAATATTGATGTGTTCATAAAAAGCCGCAGTTTTGATTAGTAAGGCCTCCAGGCCTTTGATAGGGGGGCTGTAGGGATTTCTGAAAAATGCATGAAATATAAAAGTAATATGAAGACTTTATTAACTCTACGTATCCCAGTGCCAAGCACGCATGTGGTTACACAGTGCTGATGAAAAACCCTTACATCCCTGTGGAATACATGGTTTTATTTGACTATCTTTTGTTAATTGTTTCCTGCATTACTCATTACAGTACGTGTGCTGTGTGCACATTGATGTCTTGAACGCGAGCACGGAATTAGTTATTATTCAAGGTTTTTTTTTAATAAACGTGAAGTATACTTCAAAGCAAATGCTAATTGACCTCCAGGCATGCTCCCCTGGAGTTTTTGTCACTTTGTCCTGAAAGATGCCGGGGAGGAGGCAGAGGTGGCACATCACTGACAGGCTAGCCCTAGCAGTTCTCTAAAAGCACTGCACTCGCTCAATGCAGGGAGCTAATATGTTTGACCTCTCTTTCCCAGAGGAAGTGCTTCGCTGTGCTTGCAGATGAATGAATCAGCATGTTTATAAGAGCTCCTCATCAGTCACACTATTTTCTTCCTTCTGTTCTTTTTTTTAATCTTCGCTTTCTGTCTTCATGGTGTCCTGACACAGTGATACTAAACAGTCATTAGCTGAACTCAATATATTGTCGGGGGATTTAAGTTGAAGTGATATCATGCTTTTGATATCATGCTAAAATAAGAAATAGAGGCATAGTCTGCACTTGGCAATGGTTAAATAATAAGCCGTAAAAGGCCTTTCGCTGTTCACTGTTCAGTAAACCATCTGGCCTTTAAGATGTGTTCAGTTCTTAACCTCCTCTAACGGCAGATATGAACTGTTTGTCACTTTCCCATCGCCTCTTTCTTTTGTCTCTTTTGCACCGGGCACTGGAGGCAGCCGTTTGAATATTTATCCCATATGGATTTTTCCTAAGATATTCACAAATGCCCAGTTTATTCTTAGCATCTGCTCACATAGTGACAATAAGAGTTCCTGAAATATTAACTCTTCAGGCTCTACGCTGCCCCCTGATCTCTCTCTCCTATTATTATTATTATTATTATTGTTCCAAGACACGATCCATCTCTATTGTTATCCTCTCTGTTTGTCTAATCTTCATACATATTACATATTCAGTGCTCTTATCTGTTTCCTCCCTTGGCTCTACAGTTGCTTTTTTCTCTCTACAGGGAATGGCTTTATGATACAGCCAATGGCATCTGCAATTTCATGTGTGTGTGGATACGTGCAAAACATTTGTGTGCCGCTGCTTCTTTGTTGTGTTTGAGTGTGTGTGTGTGTGTGTGTGTGTGTGTGTGTTTTGGCTGGCATGCAGTATTCCTGTTTTAAAAAAATTATGTCACTTTACAATAAGGAAGACCTGGGGTCACATCCCTGTGCTGATCTTTTTGTGTGAGCCTTTCAGGCTTTCTCCACGGTTGCGTCAGTATCTTGCTTTCACAGTGTGATCTCTCCATGGTGTTTCCTTGCCTTTCACACAGTGCATGTGTGCACAGATGTAGCCTTCTGAATTGCTCGCTACAGCTAGACTAATAAATGGTCTGGGCCAATATATCAGCCGATATTAGATTTGTTGCGGAGGCGTCAGGATCGGTGTATATTACAGCTAATAAAAACAAGAATAACAAGAAATTGCATTACAGAAATGCCAACATATATGTGAAGTCATTCAGAAACGGCGTCTACGTCACATGAGACGACCAACAAGTTTGCATTTCAGCTGTAAAATGTTCAGTAGATAAAAATAATATATTGATGGATATGTTGTGTATATTTTCATACTGGTGTATTCAACTTATGCCGGTATTTCGTCCTTGTGCGTTTCCTTAGAAACTTTATATGAACAGAGTCTGGAAAAACTCAGCATGCAGACAAGGTCAGTAGTGAAATGGCCAGCTCATGTGTCTGAGATGAAAGGGACACAGGTGTGTTTGTGCAAGTAGAATTCTCTCAGAATTGGCCCTTTATCATTCTTTGTCCGTTCGTCTTTTTAAGAAGTGCACATAAAACAAACCCTCAGACACGCAGGCCAGGCTGTGCCCTGAACCTTGTGCAATCCAGAGGTTTTGACTCCTTTGTCCTCCCTCCTGTCAGCGGAGCAGTGAGCGATGAGGGTCAGTGCTCGGGTTAAATGACGATGCTCAGAACCCGTCTTCCAAACAGCTACTCGCCCGGTAACCGTTGCCACAGCGTGTAGAATTCACCTCTCTCAAACACACACACACACACACACACACACACACACACTCATGTGTATATTCACGCACAGTGATGGAAATATTGAAAACAGTATCGCACACTCAATCACAGATGGATAGAGATAGATATGTGCATGCACATACACACTCAGACAGAAACACACATTCAGGCCAGGTAAGTGAGCCTATCCCCCTACGGCAGTGGCTGAGAGGCTGCTCAGCGATCAGTGAAATGTAGTGTTGCTCCGCTCAGTCTGAGCTTTATTCTCTGGTCTCTCTCCCACTGAGACAGAGCCACATATACCACCAACATCACACAGATCCTCTTCCTCATGGCTGAGAAAGTACAGTTGATTCAGATAACTCTGTCGTAACTTTTGGGGCAAAAGCAATTTGTGTTGTTGTAGTATTGGCTTGCATTGCAACTTTCACTTTTATTCTACCACCACTGCATGTATTGTCAGATCCTTGATTATCTGCACCAGTAGACATACAGTAAGTGACTGTATACATACATTAGGGGTGGCTATGCTATGCTGGTCCGTTTGTCAGGCGGTCGGTCCAACACTTTTGTCCAAAATAAAATATCAGCTATTGCTATTGGATGGTTTGAATCCTCTTGATGAATTGTAATAACGTTAGTGATCCTTTAAGTACTTCCTCTATTGCCATCACCATGTGCTACCAAGTCATTTTGGTGTATGACTAAATGCCTGACATTCCCGTTACCCTCATTGGCATTGTGCTTAGAGCTAATTAGTAGCATGCGAACATGCTAAAGTGAGGTGATGAATGTAAATATTACACTAGCAAAACTCTATGTTGTCATTGTGAGCATGTTAGCATGCAGATGTTAGCATTAGGCTGACATTACAGCCTCATAGAACTTCTAGCGCGGCTGTAGACTTTTAGTCTTGTTGGATGAAGTTGAACGATTGCATGCTTCTCTGTGAGTTGAGAAGTTTTCCTACCTCACTTAATTTTATGAGGCGCTAACAAATGTCATAAGGCAGGGCCTAACATCTGGAATTTAAAAGGTTTCTACCTGTCAACAGTGCATGCCTGAATGTGTCTGTATGCATGTGTTTTTATCCTTTTAAATGTGTTTGGGTGTGTGTTTGTGTGTCTGTGTGTGTTGGTGTCAGTCTCTGTGTGTGTGGGTGTCAGTATGTGTATCAGTTTGGTCTGTAGCAGAGGGCGGTGTCAGTTCTAATCTAGGACAAAGCAGGGATGGAAAGGTCAACTCTGCAGTGGAACACAGAGAGATCGAGACACACCCAGACACACACGATATAGACACATTGAGCAAGCAGACAAAGGAGGATATTTATGGGAAACATGACTTGTGTGAAAAGGTCAAGATTCACACTAGGGATATGCAGGTGTATGGCACCTACCTGTATGTGTGTTTATGGGGGTGCATGCGTGTGTGTGTGTGTGTGTGCGTGTGCGCGTGTGTGTGTGTGTGTGTGTGTGTTAGCAGGTGTGAGAAGGTGTGAGAGTGGAAGGGATGAGAGTGCTTCCATGTATTTTTTTTTTTGGGAACCTTGTGATATTTTACTCATGGGAGACAAAAAGACAATGTAACAGTGAAACGAGAAGCGCGAGCATGGAAAAGCAAGAGAGCGAAGAGAGTTGAGTGTGAATTTCCTTAAAGTGCTCCATTTGGTGAGTCATTATTTTCACTAAAGCCGCAAAGAGCATTTTGTTCCCCAAAGGAGTCGCTCCTACCCACTCCATCCTGCCTGTTCTCCTCCATTCCTTTCTCTCCGAATGCCAGCTAGTGTCTATCATTTGTTTGCTTTTCAGATGACTTTTCTGCACTTGGAGCTCTGGGAATGTCTATGATCTTTTAAGATTTACCTCAAACCTTTCAGTGTATCCCTCATAAATAATACATACGCACCAAATTAACATTCCATATGCAGTACAATGTCTGCTGCCCCTCTTTTCTTATATATTTATTTGTCTCAGTGAAGACTGCTGATCCAAGCTGATAGATAATGTCTGTGAATTCATAGAGCTATATTGCTTTCTCATGCATATCTGTCGTGGCAGTGATTGTGTCCTCTCTGTGGGATCTGGCTACAGCCATACAATCAGCTCAGTGTGATAAATAGGAATACAGAGAGAACAAACATTGCTGTCACTACAAATAAACATCTGTGGGGGCGCCTTAAGGCCAGCAGAGTCTTTCTCTTACACATAAACACACTCAATAACACATATCCAGAGACACACGCACTGACACACAGTTTTGCCTCCTCCCACTGATTCAGTTGTTCAGAAGGTTACTATCCTCTCCTGCGTATTATTTCGATCTGCAGAAACAAACGCCTTCGCTCCCTCTGGATTTCGAGATAAGCAGATTGGTTTGTCTTTCGAAGAAGACGAAAAGGAGCCCAGTCCACACAAAGGTTTATAAAATGGCACCGCCGCCGTGGTAGAGAAGAGACCAAGCTTACAGGAGCCTCCAAAGCTTACCTCTAATGCCAGAAAATGTCACTTCCCATATCAATACAAAGACATGCAAATGCCTACCCAGGTACTTAAGCCAGGGTTTTACATCTGTGTCTCTTGCTGGCATGTGACTCCCAATGCTTCACTGGCTGAATACATTTTGATTGTTTGCTGGAGTTCTTTATTAATACTCACAATCCCAGCACTGTTACCTCTATTCTTTCATTTAAGAACAAGACATCTCTTTCTCTCTACTTTGGTTGTTTGATGGCAAACATTTCATTTCTGGTTTAACTTGGTGTCAGCTGTGTTTTGCTCTTCTGCCTCGATCTCTCTGTCTCTCTTCATCTCCGAGAACAAGGCGAAGTTCAGCAGACTGTGTGGCTCCACCGAGCGCTTGAAATGCTAATCAGAATTGATCTGGATGGGGATATTAAAAAAACTGGGGTGATTGCTGTCACAGTGCTCAGTGTGTGGCTGATTCAGAGCATCATAAATATTAATGCTGGTTGCCCATCAGAGATGGCATGTCACTGAGAGTCCCATGATTACCTGCTGAGTGTCGTGCACGGCAACCTGTGCAAGTGATTGGTTCAGACAAACACACACACAGCATTGGGCGAGTGAGAGGTCTAATTGAAAACATAAACAACGGTGGTGATGTGTGTAGTGACAGGGTTGATTAGGCTGCATGCTACTACCTGGTTGAGCTTTATTAGGAGATCTAATGGAAGATGTCCAGTCTCTAATTGGCACAGCTGGAGCCACTAGAGTGTGTGTGTGTGTGTGTGTGTGTGTGTGTGTGTGTGTGTGTGTGTGTGTGTGTGTGTGTGTGTGAAAAATAAATCCATCAGTGATCATTTTATATATGGTGTTTATACAAAGAGAAAATTAAGTTAAATTCCCCTAACCTTTGGCCACTATTTTGGTTACATTTGAACTGTGGATTGTGTTACGTAGTTGTTTTTGTTTACTTGTCCACAGTCGGCGAGAGTAACACGTCTCACATTGGCTCTTGAACATGTTATCTCCGTCAGTCTTTCTCACTTTTTTCAAATACACATGCTTACACACTTGTCCTTATCAGCTTCAAGACACATGAGTTTTTCATCGACTCCAAGCCGGGGCAAGTAATGTCTTCTACGATGACCCCTGGACACAAACAGGCTCCCTCCTCCCCCGTCCGCCGTTTGAAGGGTGCCATCGGCTAAGCAAGGCACGTCTGTATTGATGCACATAGTTGGCAGTCTGCAGACAAGATTCACAGGACATCCAGGGCCATGGAGAAAATCAATGGTTCCCATCTCTGCTTGCTCCTGACTGCTTTGAGGGCAGCGGATAGATACTGTTTATTACTTCATTATTGGCTCTGTCCAAATCATTCATTGACGTGCAGCATCATAATCCACTGCCTCCTTAGGTCAGGTAATTATTGCCCGTAGTTCACGTTACCATTAACTGCAAAGTGTTGATATCCTGACGGTGTCTCATGGCTTAATTTTGGCATCACTGTGTTTTTTTCCTCGCATGATAGCCATGCTCTGGTGATGAACGTCTCACTTCAATAAAGCAGGAATGTAACATTTAGATTCTGTTGGTGATGGAGGAAAAACAACTTTGAGTCCTGACATTTCTGAGTTGATCCTCCATTTGGCTGTTCAGTGAGATAACTTTTATGTGACTGAGCTGGTTGATCTGTCAGCACTTATATTCAGATGCGAGGAGGTGCATTCATTTCGGCAGACAGTAATTCTATCGGTGATGCGGATGGTTTTAAACAATTCTCCCAGCTGATAATGCTCCAAGTGGCTGAGATGTCACCTGCCACAGTAGAGAAAGGATGTATATGCCTGTCGGCCTCCCCGTCTTCCCCTCCAGCTGTCAGCCATGGCCTTCTCTAACAAGGAGAGGCAAGGCTAATTGAATCCTAAACACTTCCTCCTTCTGCTTATCCCCGTCCTTCATTTCCACCACCCCTGAATCTCCCACCTTCACTGCAGGGACGGGTTAGAACTCAAGCTTCTAAGACAGCAGCACATAATGCTTTTCACTTTGTTATTATTCTAATGTTTTTTCGGTCTCTCCATTTAAATGTCTCTCTCTTTTGCCCCCCCCCCCCCCCCCCCCCATCCGTACCTCCCTCCTCCTCTCATCACTTTTATCTCTAGTGGTTCCGTCTCTCCCATGGCCCAGAGCTTAATTGCTGTTATCTTATTACTGCTTTAATGGTCCGTTAGCACTGAATTTGGTTGATGAAAATGTATGAGAATAACCGTTAGTGCGTTTCTCTTTCAAAGCTGGGACCGGCATAAACAGATGTCAGCACAACTATGATTCAGAGCTGTTTGTCTTGATGTTCTTCTTTTGTACATTTACAGAAAAGTGGGATTTAGCGGTCTGCTCCAAAGCTGTTGGGGTTGCGATCTCAATCTTGGCACCGCTTGCTGCAGTTTGTTGGGCCTAAAGGCCAAAGCGCTTACTGAAGTAAAAATAATTTCCAATAAAATAAAGTACTTTAATGAATAAAACAACAATGGTAATTGCATTCCAGCTCCCTCTCAGTGTGAGCAAAGTTGAAGCTCTTTGTACTTCTTTTCAGCCTTTTTTAAAAACAGGCTTTAACCCCTGCTGTAGCTGACAAATAAGAGCTGCTTGAAAGAAACTTCAATGAATATCAATCACAGTGGGGAGTTGGAGTGAGTCAAATCCACTTCCACAGGCTGTGTGATACACTAGTCAAGGTGGGCCAGATTACAATTGATTAAAGTTCTATGAGTGCAAAGGTTTGATGATTAAAGAAATGGAGAGACCTTTAACACTCAGTAAATATTCCTCGGAAGAATGTCTTCGTATTAGAAGACAGGCTTTCGTCCCTCCATCCCGAGGGTCAACCTTTAAGCAATGACAGATGAGCCGAGGCTCCACTCTGTCCCCACTCACTGTGTTCAGTGATGTTAATGGCCTCTGATGCTCTGATAGACAGAAGCATGTCCGAAGATAAATCATTTAGAGGTCATCGGTGACGCTGTCACTCATGCACTCTGACGACTGTCTGCCTGGTCCTTCTCCAATTCCCTGTGTCATTCTCTGGCTGTGTGTCCATTGTTTTCTCTCTATATTATCTGCTCTCTCTCTCTCTTTACGCGTTTGTGTCTTTTCCAAGTCTCTCTACTCTCGTTTTGGACCTTACTCCCTGGTCACCCCTCACCAACACTGCCCAATATGCTTGCCGTAAGCTGCTAAGTCCGACTTTAACAGGCTATGATGTCAGATGTAATGGGGCCATTTCATTTTATTAAATACACTCCACCACACTGTCCACTGAGAAAACTATTGTTGTTTTGATATATAAGGATTAATTATTAACAAACAACGTTATGCTTGTTGCAAGCTGACACGCTAATGAGTACAAGCAGACACATTGGCACATGCACATGCACACACATACAACACACAAGCACACACATTTCAATTTTCCCGTGACAAACGCATCTTATGAAATAGATTTCCAGTAATTACTGCTGTCATCGCATATTCCCCCTTCTCTTTATTTTCTCCTGGCTGTTGTGGGTTTAAGTGGCTGTTCTGTGGAACAAGACAAGCAGTGCTCCATAATGAAGTGTTTAATATTTGATGCCATTGGATTTCACAGCTAATAAAAGCTGCGTGTGTGCCTCCATTAGCCCTCTGTCCAGGCTTGAGAATAGTGCTGCATAGCTGCACAATGTAAATCACAATCTGTCCACTGCCAGCTAATGGGGCAACCCAAAAATCTGTCATGATAGAAAGTAACAATACACACACTATGCTGGAGTTTTACAATTACAGATTATAAATTATTCACACTAGTACTTAATGCTGTTTTGGTGCACGGCTGTTTGTGCCAGGGGAGATATTTTGTTGGATCCGTTAAAGTATATTTGAAAGGTGTGAGACCATTGCCAGTTACTTATCTGTGTGTGTGTGTGTGTGTGTGTGTGTGTGTGTGTGTGTAAGTGTTCGTGTATTTAAGAGAAAGGCAGAAAGTGAGAGAGAGGGGGCAACAAGAGAAAGGTGAAAAGGCAAGGCGTGATCTCTTGCAGTATTGATGCTGCCAACTTTCAGCTGCCGATGCAACTTTCAGTAGAGAAGAGAAATATAACAAAGCCGAGGCATATCTAGATTTATAATTACATTCAAGTGGATGCATACTTGTATGTCTTTCTTAAATGTAATCTGTAGTGTATTCCTAACAGAAACTTTCTTTTACATGTCTTCCCTTCACCTTGCTGACTTCTTGGAAAACAGGTAAGAAAAGAAATGATATAAAATGTTTAGCTTCATATCCCACCCTCCTCCCGTCTCCCCTTTCTTCTCCCTTGCGCTCTTTCTATGTCATTAAGCTCCCTAAAGGAAACGGTGAAGTAAGTGCCAACAGATGTCAAAGCTAACAATAGTGTAAAGTCATGACAGCCATTGATTCTGGACTGAGGAAGAGAACTGGTTGAGGGAAATCATAGCTTAGGTGGTTACGTACATCAGCTGAGTCAAGCAGATTGCAAGGCTTTGTTGTGGCTTGTTTTGACAGGCCGCTTATCTTTGTGCATTGTTAGTTGCAATGAGGGATGGATGTAGTTTGTGAAAATACACACAAACATCGTGTAAGCAGTAATTAATAGCTGCCTGAATCCTTTCTTTATATCCCTGGATATTGTCAATAGTAACTCCATGTGCATCCACATGTGTGTCGTTCTACATACAGTAGGTGTGTGTCAAACGACAGAGGGGCTTCTCAAGAATTGGCAGCAGACGCTGTTATGATCTAGACTGTCTTTTATCGGCAGGAGCCATAGAGTCCTAGTCTGGGCTTGCATTTACTAACTATTTGGTATTCACCCATCGCACACCTCTCACTTTTATCTAGAGTGCCAACAAACCTTCTCACTGCAGAAAGATCTTAGCACCAGCTTCATAAGAGTCACAGAGTAATTCTCACACTCAGAGCTCTGACATGGATATACGTAGCTTCGGAGCCATGACAACGATTTCGTGGGATTCTTTATTTAGGATGCTAAATGTCAGGCTGTTCTTTCGGTGCAAGCAAAACACTTTAAATGGCCTCTAAACCCTTGTTCGTGTCTGCCAGCCTCCTCTGAGTTCACATCTTTCTCACCTCTATCACCCGTGACGAGGTTTGCACCCAAGACATTATGTTTTCCCTTTTAGAGGTATTAAAAAGGTCATTAAATGTGTACTTTAAAAGAATGCGTTACATGTATCTGAATACACATGCAAGCAGGTACGGTCCTCTTTTTTTTTTTTTAATGAAGTTCAAATCCTAAAACCAAAAGCACACAAAACAAATGGTGGCAGGAAGCTTTATACTATGATCTTATATAACTGGGGAAGAGAGATCTCAGTTTGCTGTCTCCAGGACTGATGTACGTTAATATCAGTTACACTTGTAATCCTGGTGAGCAGGTGAAAGTAAAATGCCGAACAGATCCGAAAAACATACTTTTACAGCCTCATGAGCTGCAATCTGCATTTGAGGCGATACCGATCGGATATCCAGAGGGTTTAATTTGAAGATATCAGCCATAAAGACACGTATTCCCTGCTCAAGAAGTTGCACTCCCCCCCTCCAATTATATTTAGATTACAGAGTTGGAACTAGCCGGCGTTAGAGCTATTACTTAGGGAGGAGTAAAGGTTAAAAAGACTCCCCAGAGTAACCACATTCAGCATAGTCATTAGCTGGGGGACAAGGGGTATTAAAAACATAAGATTTTATTTTATTTCTTGTTTTACATTCTCTCCATTTTTTGCTTGAGGCAACACAGCACTGTACGATCACTGTGGAAATCAGGATTACAGTATTCTTAGCAACAATGTATGCCATTGTGTTGCTGGAAGTCAACTTTGCCATAGAAAGAATGATTGTTATGTTATAAAGCCCAAAGAAATGCAGTTGATTTTGGCGTAAAGCTTATACATAAACAACTTATAATAACAACAACAATGTAATAGAACCCTGCGAAGCGGATGGGGAATAGAAAAAGAATGGATGCAGCAGAATCAAGGCTTGCTGAAAATGACGATCATGAAATGAGTATCAGTCCGCTGCCGATGCAAACTCTGCAGCAGCAGAAGTCCATTGGAAGTAAACATATGAAGGTTTTGAAAAGCCGAGCCCAACGGTAAGAAATCTGAGGATCTACTCTGTACCCGAAAGTTGTGGAGAAATTGATATGAGAAAAAAAAAGCGCGATGTGCATTTGGGCTGACGATCATCACATTTACATTAAAGCAGATGTGCGTTTCACTGTGGAATCCTCCGGGGAATAATCTTTCAATGTTTTGACGTGTGCATCGAGGCCGCACTCATCTACACAAAAGGTTGTTGGCAGAAGATACTGTACGTGGAGCTTTTATGTTACTTGTTGTGAGAAAGAGTGGGCAGGTGATATCCGAATGTTCTCTCCCTGCTCCTTTTCAATTTGTGTTGGAAGTGTACAATGAAATAACTGAAGAAATAATGAAATATGTGCATTTTGATAGCAGGGATATTTGCTATCCAGTGACTTCTTGTAGTACAATATGAAGGTTCTGTTCATATTCATTTAGTTTCCTGTGTGTTTATTAAAAACACTAATGAGGCCGCTGTGAGATAGAAGTTGGACGAAGACTTAAAACATTTTGATGTACTTCCCAAATCTTCCTTCTCTATTTTCCTACACCATGACTGTGATGTCCTACTGCCATGTGTGAAAGCCCCTCTCTCCTGGAATCACCACTGTGTGTGTGTGTGTGTGTGTGTGTGTGTGTGTGTGTGTGTGTGTGTGTGTGTGTGTGTGTGTGTGTGTGTGTGTGTGTGTGTGTGTGTGTGTGTGTGTGTGTGTGTGTGTGTGTGTGTGTGTGTGTGTAAGAGAGATAGCCTGCAGTTTCAAGGGTTTTGCTCAGGCTAACACTCAAACTAAACAACGACAGGGCGTAACATCAGGTGCCAAGCTGTCAGTGAGGAAGACCAAAAATAGCGATAGAACTGTGGGCCAGTTCAACATCTTCTGTCAGACAAAGTGAGTATGATTATTAAGTATTATGATCATGGGACTTTACAGAAGCCACGCAGGTTTGTCATCGCGTGCTACACTACTTTTCCTTCTTCTCGTGCTACAGTCACAGCACATGTCCTGAGCCTTCCACAAATGCAGCATATTTCTCACCAATGCTGTGACACAAGGACAGCAGAGTGGTTGGAGGAGTTGGCAACACATTGCACAGTAAAAGGATGTTTACAGTATAACCTCCGCTGCAGCTTACTAAGTGACAGTATGCCCACAGAGGCCTTCAGTGATAGAAGAATGTGCTGGTCAAACCTCAAGGCCACAAAGTCTTTTACACAGCGGCATTGAAAGGAAAACTTGGACCAAGCAAAACCAATGAATTGTGCACAAGTTAGTCAGCTGAAGAAAAGGCTTTTATAGAAAAAGTGTCATTTTGTTTGGTATCCTATCAAATGTCATGTTTCAGTCTCTTTAGAAGAAACATACATTCTGTCCCAAACCCAGATAGAATTAGGAAAGGAACGGCCGACCTACCATTAGCTGTAACCATCAGGGCCCACAGCCCTGTCCAAACACATTACACACTCGCTCATATTCCGTCACACAAGGTTATTGTTGCCTCAGACATCAGCAGCTCCATCATCAGGCCGCGGCATATTTTACATCAACTGATGGTTTCAGACTGATGAATGAGATATGTCATTCAAAAGTAAACAGTATGATTTATGAAGGTGATTTCACGCTCTGCTCTCACTCGCATCTTCTAACTGCCCTTTATTCGGCTCTAATATTTATATAGATTGGAGATGCATACGATACAGCTCATTTAAAGATTTGTTTTTTTACAGTCAGACAGGTGACGTATCTTCTCTCGCTGGCATTTAACTTTAATATTTAATACCCGTGCTTGGCTCCCTGTATAACAAAGCAGGTAAGCGAGCAATAGAATATGTTAATGTGGAAATAGTTATTCAGCAAAATCAGTTCCCTAGGTAACAATGACTAGAGAGAGAGGGAAAGGAGGGAGGGAGGGGGCTCGCTCTGCATGTCGGAAAAAGCATGTAGACACATTTTCATTTCTACAAATTTCTCCTAATTGTTTACCGACTTTTACGTACTTTACATTACATACTCAAAATAACAAGATGGAATCCTTGGTACTGTATGTGCGCTGGATTCTGAGAGACATGAGACATCCCAGAATAGCGTCTCACAAAGAATGACTTGCTTCAATGTGTGAGAGAAAGCACGGGTGGAAGTGGATATATGCAGCAAGTGGAGAAATATTATGTGCTGCGCAAATTCGCAATTTGTTGGAGGATTCGCAAATCCTCCAACAAGCATACGTGTAGTATGTGTGATTAAGTGTTTGCGTCATGTGTGTGTGTGTGTGTGTGTGTGTGTGTGTGTGTAGCCTCTGAAACAACAGCGTGATTATCTTCCTCGGCAGCACTTATCCGTGGCTTCCAGGAGATGACGACGAAACGCCCTTCAGCCAGCGGTACATTTATCGCTGACACATCACTATATGCATATTACAGAATATAATACAAAAAGTCTATAGCGCATGCACACACACACACAATTACACACACACACACACACACTCGAGGGACGTGGACAGGAAAGAAGTAAGAAAATGGGCAGGAAGGAGGGAAGGAAGGACGAGATAACTAATGCTTTCTAATTGAAGTATAAATCAGTATTTGCTCGGAGGGATGAGGAGGACCTAATGGTAATTAAGGAATTGTCAAGTTCTGTCGCGTTCAACTATTGAACTCCGATAAGTTGATAATGTGAAAATGAGAGACTGGGTAGGAAAAAACTGAGATTTTAGAGAGAAGGTTTTTATTCTCTGAATTTAACCCCTACAAAGTGAGATTACTCTGTTCTTTCGCAAACATATACCAAAGGCTTGCAGACACTCACGGTTTGGCAGAGGCTGAGGCCTTCCAGAGCTATGAAGCTTCACCCCAGTGATGCTTTTGGTGGTTTTTCTATCCTTTTTTAAATGTTGTCGAACCAAATATGTTTGTGGTTGTCCTTTAACAAAATCAATGCGACAAACGGATAATACAAATCCAATAGATAATGAGATGATTTAATCATAATGTTTATAATTGGACCTGCTGTAATCCATTAAACTTAGAGGAAAAATACAAAATCGAGTGGAAGGTAAGGTGAGAAAAATACCATCGCTGGTCATCGTGGCGCTGCTCATGCATGTGAGTCACATGTACGTGTCGTGTGCGTGTGTGTGTGTGTGTGTGTAGGAGCTTGCGACTCCCTCCTTGTCTAAATGGTGGAATGAAAACACAGCTCAACATATAATTAGTCAGAAAAGCAAAGACGGCAGCTGTGAATAATTTAAGATGGCAGTTTATGCAAATGGTCCAAATCTGGGACACGGTGCGAAAGGTGTTAGCATTTTACTGCTGACAAGAGGAAACGGTGCTGAGTAGTATATGAGGTGTACAGTCCGCACACGGCCAACACACTGCCAGAGTCACTCCATTAGTTTCACATTTATTTTGGAAGGAGGACGTGGTACCTGTGCGCCCGGTGTTACTGCGATGCCTTGTGCTAATGATGCATTTAAAAGGCAAAGAAAAACACTTTCTCATAAACACCTGGATGGCCTGTGATCATCCCTCCCTTTTATGACTGATTATGACACATTTAAATAAAATATATCTGCCAAGAATCTTTATTTTATTTTGTAGTTTAGTTTTGATACAACACTGAAGTGATGGCAGACAGACAGATCGCTGTAACCCAGGGTCATTCTTCATCAGTCATTGGCAGAGCTCTTGATGGCTACAGTCTCCCTTCATGCAACAGAACAAAGCTGGAAGTCTTCTTAAAACTGAGCACTCACCTCTAGCACTGAAACATTCAAAGTGAAACTTGATCTAAGAGCTGTTGATGCCACGGCAGCGTAGTGAAAGCACCTCTTCTATTTTCAAGTGCCTCATGGGAGAAAAGTTAGACTTACTTTACTCAGAGATGACTGCATTAGAGTTTTGAGTAGACTTTATTACCTCTCTAATTAGACTCCAATTATGGAATTTTAATGTGTATTATTACATGCAGTACCCGACACACATCACCACCTACTGAATTAATTTGCTGGTGTTTAGCCATGCTCAGAGAGCCGACAGAATTCAAATGGGACTCAATGAGGGAGGAGCGAGTACGTGTGCACAAAGCTACATTTCCATGTGATATTCCAGTATTATCGAGCCTGCTGTCATTTCAACGCGGGGTTGACAGTTTCTGTAACCAGAGACACGGCGTATTGGCTGGATCTGCTCAATAATTATTGCCCCGTAGCGATCAAGAAGAGTGCCGAGCTTTAGCCGGCATAAAAGGGCCATTGTGGTTATGTCTTAGACACTGACAACCACATTGATTTGCATGAGTCAGGCTTATATGCCTATGAAGCTCAGACACAACAATGCACCCTTAATCGGCTCAATCTTTCTTTCTTTCTTTGTCTGTCTTTTATTTTTTTTCTCGCTGCCTCCCTTTCTCTGTGTTTTACTCTCTCCCCCTCGCTCCCTCGTTACGCTTTTGTCTCTTGTGCTGTGCCTGTGGTTTTCTTAGTTTGACATTTAAACAGTATCCATAAACTATGCCTTCACATCACTGCTTTGCCACGACCCAGGCATGCTATTTTGAATTCTAACATGTCAGCAGAATGGGGTTAAAAACATCAATACCCATAAATCCCCAATATTTGAATATGGATCCCAGTACAAAGGGACTGACCACAGTAATAACAGCAGCAGGGCTAAAGCGTGAGCCCAGGCAGAAACCCCCTAACTTAACTGTGTGCTATTATCTGTGTGTTCCTAAGCATGCCGGTGCTGAGTGATAGGGTTTTCTTAAGGATAATAGATTCCAAAGCAAGATCCTTCCTCAGCATACGGCTGCAGGATTTAATGTTATATGTATATTCAGCCATACTGAAATTAATTTCCACTGTCAAAACGTAGGAAATGTTTTCCCATGAAAAGAAATGCAAATGAGGACAGGAGGTAAAGGCAACAGGGGGAGACTGTTCAGGTGAAGACTAGAAAGGCAATAATCAGATCATGGAGAGAGAGAGAGAGAGAGAGGGAGAGAGAGAGAGAGAGGGAAAGGGAGGGAGGGAAAGAGAGAGAGAGTGAGAGGGAGAGAGAGAGAGAGAGTAGAGAGCGAGAGCTAGTGGGAGAGGGGGGCGAGCTTCTCTGTACTCCGCGTTATCTCCACACACTTATCACCGCTGTCTCTTTGGACGACTGCTGTATTCTGCATCTGCAGGAACACCCTTCTCTTTGAGAGACGATATATGAGGGGCCAACCTTATCGTTTCATCGCTCATCTTCACAGCTTCAAAGACCAATCCTAAATCATAAGGGGAAGGAGTGTTGTTGCATACTTTTGTGTATTTGCCCCAGTGGGATTCGACTCACTGTTTACCAGCCTCTCTCTATGATAGGTCATTTACCTAAATGGCTCTGATAGTTGATGGTGTCATTTTATACAATCTTTAATGTGCTACTCTATGCCACTTTAAACTCACTTAAATGCCTTTATTCTGCATATTTTAATTTGGCTACTTTATACTATTTTGAAATGCATTCACAATCATTTACAGCAACACTGTGATTATTGTACTGTAAATGCTCTGTCTAATTGTGTACGAATTATTAGTTATTGCTGTGAAGCGCTTTAGGCTGCAATTCTTGTATGAAAGGTGCTATACAAATAAAGTTTATTATTATTATTATTATTATTATCAACTACTCCCAAAAAGTAGAGAATAATCGATTAAACGAAGGCATTTTCTGTATCATATATTTCTTTTTACCCCCAACAAATAGATAAATTCCTGTGAAAAAGGTCTCTACCCTTGGCAGGCTTGTTTGAGCTGAGATGACTGTTTTACTGCAGTAACAAAATGCTTTCTTGCAGGTCTTTTCTCCTCTAAATAGCTTAAATTCTGTCTATTTACGTAACATAGAAAATTATGTTCAAAACAAGCAGTTATGTCTACCTTTTTGGACCAAGTTCTTTATTTTATTCCATGCTTGACCTTCTTTCAACCTTCCTTTTCTCCATGTTCTCTTTTCTCTGTTTCTCATTCTCTTGACCCAAAGCCACTATTGTGTGTCCTTCCAAGCGGCTGGCGTTGTGTCTGTGAGACTGTGCAACACCAACTTGCCTTTCTGTTTGTGCTCCATTTATCCCTTTTCCAGTCTTTAGCTTTGTCTGGATTGGTGTCATGCCCCTAATCCCGACACTGCACCTTCTCTTTCCCAATTCCCCTCTGCTCTGCTATGCGTTGCTCTTTTCCTCTGTTTCTTTTAGCCCCATTGTCTCATTCTATCAATCTATTTCCATTTTATTTTTATTTATTTTGGCTTTTTATTTGGATTTCAGAGCTCATTAAACTGTAAAATATGTTATTTAATTTAGAATGGTCTTTTATCTTACAAATATTATTGTGTCAATACAGTCACACTTTTCTTTTTTGTTGTTAAAAAGAATAAATGATGGGGGTTTTTACACTTGTTTTGTAGAAAACAATCAGAAATAAAGTAAGATGTATTGAATGCAGTTGAATTATCTCAGCATTTGTAGGAAGTTGTCGCTCCTCTTAATTGAAATAGGATTTATGACAGATAAAATGGATGCGAGACTAAATGAGC
The DNA here is from genome assembly GCF_900634415.1 of Cottoperca gobio. Lineage (NCBI taxonomy): Eukaryota > Metazoa > Chordata > Actinopteri > Perciformes > Bovichtidae > Cottoperca > Cottoperca gobio. The sequence goes on from NC_041361.1 coordinate 5,296,325, forward strand.
CGTTAAGGTGGACAGGGGGGAAGGGAAGGAGAGGGAGAAGGAAGAGAGATAGAGAGAGAGAGATGCTACAAGGATTCTGCGTTACATTTATTCTCTGGTGATCATTTTGGTGGACTACTTGTCCACCTGCTACTTAAAAATGACAGACATCGCAGTGCTAGTTGTGATATTGCTGTCAAAATCTGAATGTGAACAAATGCCAGGATATGTCAGACATGGTATGCCTGTGAATTGTTGTATTGAATTGCCTTTTACGTTACCACACATTGTATTGTATGGATAAAGCTTCTGAGGTTGTCAGCGTCATTTTTCAGCAAATTCTTGATTCACATTGCTATGTTGTATTCTGCACACTGATGTGTTTAGATGTTGACTTCACCTGGCCGCCATATTTAATTATTTTGCACTGAGCGCTGTATCTGTTTTTTTCTGATGGGGAATTTTGAATATTGCAGCTAAAACATGTTTATTCATGTTTTACGCACCATATTCAGTTTTAATCTTGGGGGATTGAGTAAAAATTCTTGTCCACAATGTATCTTCATTCTCTTAAAAGATCGGTTTGGCTGGTTGCTCCGTGACTGGCCTCAGTTTCTCCGTTTATTGATTGGTACTTTTATCTGCTTCCATCTTGTGTCTGGGGTTACAGTCAAATAGTACAGCTTCAATATCATACATACTGTGTCACCTCAGCTTTCACAGTAAACAAGCAAAAACCCACTCAGATCGCATTTCAATTCAGAATCTTCATGTTCAATTCAACAAAAGACAGAAAATGCAACGGATGTTCGTGTAGGTTTTGGATGTTTTTTTTATAAATAGCAAAAGTGTCATTACATTTCTAACATATTTGTACTACTTTATAATTCCCGTTCGGTTCATTCTTCTCTGAATTAATTCACAAATTGTATTAATGAGTGGGTGGGATAAGGAAACAAGGACATATCATTTAAATGCAACACTGATTAATATGCACAACTAGTTGACTGTTGTTGTGTCATGATTATTTACTGTTTGAGCGTGCTGCAAAAATGAATGCAAGTCAGAGATTGGCCACCGACATATATAAGCTTTATTTGAATCCTTCCATTATTTTTAACATTAGCTTCCGCTGATCCCATCCTCTGGTATACAGAGGAGGCATGTCTCTATCGTGTGTCTACACAGTGGCCCCCCCCCAACAAACTCCAGGGTGTTTTTTGAGGATTAACTACAGATTGAGTTTTGCTTGCTTGAAGCCAACAGAAGTATGTCTCGTTGTGTTACAATGCCACTGAGCTCATTCCCAACTAGTTCCACATTCACAAGTAGTTTGTGTGTCTGAATGTAGGTGCGTATCTGAGTGTATATTTGTTGTATTTTCACCCCTGTCACTCATTTTCCAAGTGTGGAATAAACGCGCAAACGCCTCTGTCCTCGGCCAATACTATCATAGAGTCAGATCCTTAGTCTCCATCACTCTGGAGAAAAGCAGAAAACGCTCACAAGCCTCCACAGCAAACGGAATAATTAATTTCCTTTCAAAGAAGATCACACCATCAAGGGTTAAGAGGGGAGAGCTCTGGAGGGAGCGCGTGTTAATGTCGTTTATGACTTTGCAAATTATGCATTATAGGCAAGAGCAGAGTGGAAACTCAAAACATAATTGCATTGATTTCTCACTGATGGCAACAAATAATGACATTTCTCTTGATCCAGGGGATGAACAGGATGGATTGTGAGGCCTGAGGGCACACACGCAGGCTCTTACATGCGCTTAGACTCTGGCTCATGATGCCTTTTTAAAGACATTATATCACACAGGCGTACACACCACAACATTTGCCTACATTCAGGTCATCATTTTCCCCCATCTAGCCCAGATACAGACTAAATACACACTGGCATGCATGCAGAACACAGACACACAGATCTACATAGATGCACAAGGACACACACATACCCACACATAGATCTTTATTGCTTCATCTCCTCCATACCTCTTAGTTTCCCCTGGAGGGTTCAGTTTAGATGAAATGTCAGTTTTAATGGAAATGGGAATGGAATAACAAAAAGCACGTTTTCTCGAATTGCAGTTCCAGTGAAGGTGTTTCTGCTTTAGATGGCACAACTCAGGCATTTACTAGTGCCTTGTATGGTGTGTAGCATTAAATTCTGCCCAAGGCAAAGGACATTGCTTTTATAGCTGTCATTTCAGAGTGGAGAGTGAAGTTAGTCTGTTTTTCTGAGGCACACTAAATAATGTAGAAATGGTGAGAGAGGTTGTAGAAATAGAACACACAAAAACTTGAAAGAGTTGCTTTGGCAGACCAATCCATTTTTTTTAAACCATTTTTAAAACCCCACATAGTGCCTCTTAGTCGTAAGATAAAGTGTTTTAGTGGTCCTATATCCTTTCTTGCATAGACGGCGAAGAACACTTGGAAGTGGAAGATCAAGAATAGAGAAGACGACACTGGACAGGTGTGTCAGTCTTCATAGAGACTATTGAGCAGATAGATCTCATCACAAAGACACAGGCTCTCATCTCTCACCCTGGTGAATCATGATAAGGGGGCGAGCTTCTCTGTACTCCGCGTTATCTCCACACACTTATCACCGCTGTCTCTTTGGACGACTGCTGTATCTCTGCATCTGCAGGAACACCCTTCTCTTTGAGAGACGATATATGAGGGGCCAACCTTATCGTTTCATCGCTCATCTTCACAGCTTCAAAGACCCAATCATAAATCATAAGGGGAAGGAGACTGTTGTTGCATACTTTTGTGTATTTGCCCCCAGTGGGATTCGACTCACTGTTTACCAGCCTCTCTCTATGATAGGTCATTTACCTAAATGGCTCTGATAGTTGATGGTGTCATTTTATACAATCTTTAATGCTGCTACTCTATGCCACTTTAAACTCACTTAAATGCCTTTATTCTGCAACTATTTTAATTTGGCTACTTTATACTATTTTGAAATGCTATTTCACACTCATTTACATCAACACTGTGATTATTGTACTGTAAATGCTCTGTCTAATTGTGTACGAATTATTATGTTATTGCTGTGAAGAGCTTTAGGCTGCAATTCTTGTATGAAAGGTGCTATACAAATAAAGTTTATTATTATTATTATTATTATTATCAACTACTCCCAAAAAGTAGACGAATAATCGATTAAACGAAGGCAATTTTCTGTATCATATATTTCTTTTTACCCCCAACAAATAGATAAATTCCTGTGAAAAAGGTCTCTACCCTTGGCAGGCTTGTCTGAGCTGGAGATACTGTTTTACTGCAGTAACAAAATGCTTTCTTGCAGAGTCTTTTCTCCTCTAAATAGCTTAAATTCTGTCTATTTACGTAACATAGAAAATTATTGTTCAACAACAAGCAGTTATGTCTACCTTTTTGGACCAAGTTCTTTTATTTTATTCCATGCTTGACCTTTCTTTCAACCTTCCTTTTCTCCATGTTCTCTTTTCTCTGTTTCTCATTCTCTTGACCCAAAGCCACTATTGTGTGTCCTTCCAAGCGGCTGGCGTCTGTGTCTGTATAGGACTGTGCAACACCAACTTGCCTTTCTGTTTGTGCTCCATTTACTCCCTTTTCCAGTCTTTAGCTTTGTCTGGATTGGTGTCATGCCCCTAATCCCGACACTGCACCCTTCTCTTTCCCAATTCCCCTCTGCTCTGCTATGCGTTGCTCTTTTCCTCTGTTTCTTTTAGCCCCATTGTCTCATTCTATCAATCTATTTCCATTTTATTTTTATTTTATTTTTGGCCTTTTTTATTTGGATTTCAGAGCTCATTCCAAACTGTAAAATATGTTATTTAATTTAGAATGGTCTTTTATCTTACAAATATTATTGTGTCAATACAGTCACACTTTTCTTTTTTGTTGTTTAAAAAGAATAAATGATGGGGGTTTTTACACTTGTTTTGTAGAAAACAATCAGAAATAAAGTAAAGCTGTATTGAATGCAGCTTGAATTATCTCAGCCCATTTGCTAGGAATGTTTCGCTCCTCTTAATTGAAATAGGATTTATGACAGATTTAAAAATGTATGCGAGACTAAATGAGCCGTTAAGGTGGACAGTTTTTGCAGTGCATTCTCTCTCTCTCTCTCTCTCTCTCTCTCTCTCTCGCTCTCGCTCTCTCTCTCTCTATCTCTCTCTCGCTCTTGCTCTCTCTCTCTCTCTCTCTCGCTCTCGCTCTCGCTCTCTCTCTTCTCTCTCTCTCTCTCTGTCTCTCTCTCTCTTTCTCTCTCTCTCTCCCTCTCTCTCTCCTCTCTCTCTTCCTCTCTCTCTCTCTTTCTCTCTCTCTCTCCCTCTCTCTCTTCCTCTCTCTCTTCCTCTTCCTCTCTCTCTCTCTCTCTCTCTCTCTCTCTCTCTCTCTCTCTCTCTCTCTCTCTCTCTCTCTCTTCCTCTGTTCATCTTTCTGCTCCACTAACCACTTTCACTCTCGACCCTGCTCCCTGCTCTCATCTGACAGTATCTGCTGAGGAGGGTGAAAGTTGGAGACAGAGACAGACACCCTTCAATCCCTCTCTCTGTCAACTCTGCCCTCTTTTTTTGTTCCCTTCTTTTTTTTGTCCTCACACTTTGATAATATAGCAAGGCTTCCATTAGACATATAGTACAAACATGCCACAATATAACCTTCCCTACTCCTGTGTGGCAACCTGCAGGTAAGGTATTTGGTGTGTTTGCCCTCTCCCTGCATTGTATCACCCCTCTGTCCTCCTCAGAAGTCCTCTTCTCGATCAGTTTTTTTTCTTTTCCTCTCTATCTCTGTGTCTGTGTGTCTGCCTCTATCTCTTTCACTAGATGTCTTTCTCACTCGCTACTTATTTCTGTATCATTGTCGCTGAGAATAAGCATGAATCCCCCAGTTAGCCAGTCAGGTCGTCCCAGTGCTCTGTCTGCAGTACCAGGACAGACACAGCCCAAGGTGACTGTATGTAGAACACTCCTCAGGAGATGGGGAACACCTGCTCGGACAAAAAGACGCGCATAAACACGCATACACATGCATACACATGCATACACACGCATACACACGCATACACACGCATACACACGCATACACATGCATACACATGCATACACACGCATACACACGCATACACACGCATACACATGCATACATGCATCAACACAATATATTGCTGTCTTTTCCCCGTCAACAGTAGTAAACCTCTACTCATTGAAATTTGACACGGTGAATTGTCATTCAAGGGCATCTTTTTGTTGTTGTTTTATTTGTTGGCGTTTGTACAAAGAGACATGTCAGACTAGATTAACCATGTCCTCTTTTGGTTGATCATATTTTGAGCTCTGATCTTTATCTTCATATACCTTGATAAGGTCAATATGGGCTATGATAACCAGTTTATGCAATATTGATTTGCTATTGAGCCTGATTGTTGCCAGACGGCGCCCAGCAGGTGGCCTTGAGGCATAATCAATTTATCAGCAACTTTAATCGACAGGGACCTCTGCAATAAAGACAGACGGTGTGTCCTCAGGTAATCCAATAGAGCGTGCGTGTGCGTGTGCGTGGCATGTTCTTGTTTTCCTTTATGTCTCCATGAGAAACGGTGAGTTAAATGTGCACACCTCTTTTGTGCAAAAACCAGTATTCAAGCGAGGGCGCCAATGATCCTCCTCTCTGCTATCTCTCCCTATATATGTATCCACTCTCTGTCCTTTCTCTCCACCTCCACATTCACCCTCCATATCTTGTTGTGTAGGTGAAGATGAGTTATAGTGGTCACAGCGATGCTGCTGATAGATGAAGGTGAACTCAGCTCTGGCCTACAACAGGAGACTTTAGAGGACACAGAGGTTGATGCCATCCATCCTCATAGCCACCTACATACCCCTAAACCTTCACTGCACACTCCGTAGAGCGTGCGGAATTTCTACCGTGCATAGTGAAGTTTTATGAAGTGCTTGGCACTCAACCGACCTCTGTAGCATCCTGGTGTACCTAGAATACAGTGAGAAAGTGTTGCAGTTGATTTGTAAGTACATATCAAAGTAATGTAATCATTAAGCAGTATATAACCTCTGTCTTAGTGTGTCTAATTTAGTGTGTCATACTTTCAACACAATGCATGGCTGTGTCTCCCTTAAATGTGATTCATAAACCACAGGTTAACTGTGCAGTGCACATTATCTAAGGTATCAGTCACATGCTCTATGCATTGAAACATATTCACGAGTTGCTATACACAACATACTTTTACACTTTGCCTTTTTAGACTTTCCAGCACAAATAACCTCATAAGATTCTCCAGTAACCGGTTGCTCTAATCACCCGAGCGACTCTTGACTCAACATATCCCAGCTTCAGTGCTTGAGCAGTTCATCTTGTCATGGTTTAAAAGACACCCCTTCTGCAAGTATTATCAGTATCCTACTTCAGTGCCACACCTGCTCCTTTATCAGCCACACGATTGCAGGGATGGTGAGCAGTGCCGCCAGGAGAGAGCCCAGAGTCCCGCTTCCTTATCCTGCGCGCCCAGGTGTGGCCCTCTCCCACATCCGCTATCGGCAGGAAATTACACGCACCTTAAGCCAATTACTACTTCAAAAGGAACATGCACATGGAAGCAGAGTGGAGTCTTACCATTAGTGTCCTGCAGCATGCAGTTGTGCTGTACCTGTTCCGACTCTCAAGAAATAATGAATAATGGCAAATTCATTAGGCTGGCAACAAATAGCATATAGGTCACCCAGGGGTCTGTTGGTGTAGGTGAAGAACGGTGCCATATGTAAATGTCAATATGTGTTATAGCGTTCACTTTATTGAGCTGTAAATCTTTTCCAGCAGAACAGGTGTATGAGAAAAATCCTTCTTGGGATTTATTGCTTTCCTCGCAAAAGCTACGGATTAGAATTATTTATTGCTGTGCATGTTGTATTTTTTGACTCCATGAGTAGACTCCATTTACCTGTCATCTGCAGTTTGGATGGCACACCAGAAAGCCTGATGATTATACTCTTGCCTGTAACTAGATATGTTACCACTGGCTGACATGCACTGCAGATCAGTATGTAAGATGCATATCCATCAGGGCTAGAAATGTTTACATGTAAATGAATGGCTGTGTGGAATGAGAAAATGGGTTCACGGAGTGGGAGTCTGAGGCTCAGGAGAAAGTTATCACTGCTGTCAGCAGAGTTGATCTCGCTTGTCATCATGGCTGCTACGTTAGTTTAGAATCCATCACTGCAGAGGAAATGTTCTGTCGCTGTCACTATGGAAACAGAATCAGGAAGTACAGACAGTGCTGCCCCAAAGTAGACAGAGTGAGTGGTGGCGAGCACACACGTAAAATTGAAATTTCTTCCAAGTGAAGAAAAGAAATAGAAAAAGAGATGGAAAGATATGCTTGGGTGGACGAGCAATGCCATGCTTGACTGAAATGATTAAATTGTAACTGGCGGCTGAAGTGTCTGTGTGTCTGTGTGTGTGTGTGCCAGCGCATATGTTTTTGTGTTCCATGTTTATATTTTGTGTGTCAGTGCAGAGGAGATGAAAGCTTCCTTGAGTGTCATAAAACATTAAGGTCTTGTACGTATCTGGCTCTCATCTCTCTCTGTGTCCCATCTAAACTGACTTGCCCCTGGGAGAGCCCAAATGCAACACACATGCTCAACCCGCCAAATGTTTTTTGGTGGTAAAATTGGTCCAGTCTTGGCATAAGATCCACAATGACAAAGGTGACGTCTTTGGCTTGTCGTCATTAAGCAGTAAAAACTGAATTATGACCCCCGCATGGAGGAATAATATCATGACCAGTTCAAACATATGGCTCTTGTTCCAGTATTAGCTGTAAAACAAACCCTTTCCATGTTCTTACAATCCTCAACCCCCCCCCCATCAAACATTAGAGAGAACTTTTCCCTACAGTGTATAAAAAAGAAAATCCCATTTCCTTTAGCTACGTAAACAGAGCAGTCAATCTTTTCCATCAGCTCCTACATCCTCCTTGATTGTTTAATACCATGAAGGCAGAGAGATGGTAATGGGACCGCTGGTGTGTGCATCTTCTGCTAGCAGCTGACGGACTGTACTGTCTTGCGCCATAATTGCAATATTTTTCATAAGCAATGACAGTGATAGAAAATGCCTCCGCACAGATCACAAGATCAGGCGCTTTTAATCTGATTTTTTATTTTTTTTATCTAACTCCAGATGAGCGTCCTGTGGGATACACAAATGACTTGAGGAAAGTAGAAGACGACTGAATGCAAAAGCAAAAAAACTCATAACAGTCAAATGATCCAAATTCTTGGTGAAGTTGGCTCTCACAAGATGATGGACAATATTAAAAACAATATGCGCTAGATGGAAGACTTATCACTCTGTTGGAGTTGTTGGGACTCCACACACACACTCAGTCCACATACAGTTATACAGTGGTGTTACAGAGTGGAGCTTCTCTCATCTTCAACAAGCTTTGAATGAGGACAGACAGTGACAAACCAGTGAAACCAACAGTAGCATTGTTATCATTGATGATGTATTTCTTCAAGAACATGTTCTCTGGGGGGAAAAAATCCTTTAGCTTTTAGCTCACAGCACAAAACAAAACTGAGTCCTCATTTGACTACTCCAAAATCAAAAGAGGGTCGGAGTAGGCGTCTTGATGATTTGTGTGCATGCGCTGCCATTTAACGATTTAACGACACTTTCGGTGCATTTGGGCCTAAAGAGATGTGCTGTCCTTAGATGCTGATTCATTTACTGGTGTAAAGATGTACAACTGCAAATGCATTCAGTACTCATTCTGTGAATCCTCAGGCGCTGGCCGTTATTAAACTCTACATCAATACTCGCCATTCTACAAATGAATTATTACTTATTGATGCTTTAAGATTGTTGCTCTGTATATGAATTCTGTATCACACACAGTTTATCAGTTATGGCTGCTTCCATTTGCAGGCATAATAATGCAGCACTCCAGCACCTTGTGTTCCACTAAAATTGTGCAAACATGGAGACCTCATTCGTTTATTGGAACTGCCTCTCGTTTCCTCAATAAAGAGAGGCATCAGCATCTTTCAGATGGTCTGCAGGGCTCATTTAAAGGGCCTCGGGACACAATGCCTTATTTCTCCACAGGCTATGCTTCCTCCTGATTATTATGCTACAGGCTTTTCAAAACAATCCAACATGTTCTGCTCAACAGTGAGCCGCCTGTGGATTCTCTCCAGCTGTAACCCGTGATTCTGGTGTCTTTAGGGGATTATATGCTGGTGTTTCACTATCTGACTGCAGGAGTTGCTGGTGTCGAGGATGCATTACGAGGCGGCTGTGGACGAGAGTAGATGGGATTAGCCACATCTACACTAGCATTATCCCCAAAAGCCCAAATAGTCTATTGTACGATTTCCTTGAAAAAACTCAACAACAAAATCAACATTTGACGAAGGTACGGTGCACTACAAGTCTCTTTCACCACTTCAGCTTTGTTCAATGATTATGAAGGGACAGATTAATCAATTGAGGTAGTACAGTATGCCGACGTCCCAGTGTGTTCATCTGGCAGTAGATACAGTCATTGGGGGGGCTGATGAGAAGACCTTGATCTGTTATCTCATGCACACTTTCTGTGTAATTTATTGTTTCTGACACACACTGTTTTGCACACCAAGGTGTTTGGCAGAGAATCTCTATCATTGGGAAAATGTTTCTCGCTTCATTACCCAAACAGAATATGAGTTTATGTTTTTTCCTTCACTACTGTATGTTACACAGGAATGTGATTCTTAAAAAAAAATCTGTATTAAGTCTAGTATTTTGCTTTGTGGTAACATTTTTGGTTCGGAAATTGTTAATGGTTAGATCTACAGTAAAGCAGCTTGCTCCTGTAAAGTCATTTGACACAGGCTTTTACTCCCCACGTAGATTTGTACCCAGGATTTCACAGTTTTTACCCAGAATGTCCTCAGACCCCTGCCCCGGGGCTACAGTGGCAGATCTTTAATAAAGAGTGAGCCTCCTGGAGTGTTAGTTATGTTTCAGGGAGGGGAGATTGGAGGTTTGAGGGTGTTGTAACAAACAGTCGTCTCTCTCCTTGCTCTCTGTGGGAGCTAAGCAGTGTGATGGATTAGGTATGAGGAATGTCCGCTGGTTTAATGGCAGGTCCAAGGCAGCCTGAGGAGATGGTTTTAATCATATTTGCCTCCTCATTACCCTCCCGTCTGCTGCCGTAGTGCTGCGCTGGGATATCAATGGCAGCCAACTGCACCTCCCAACCCTCCTACAAGAACAACACTCCTTCAAATACTATACACTTTAAAAGCTCCTTATGAACTGGGGGGCATTTCAGATTACTTCACTATGTTAACAGAACTCCCTTGATGCATTAAGGCAGAAACACTGTGTCAATGATTATTAATTATGTTTAAGTTATAATAACTACACCCATTAGATCGCTCTTGTTGTTGTTGTATACACGTATACGTTGGGATGTCTAAAGGGAACAGCCATGATTCATTACGTTAACAGATTTTTTTAAATGTAAGGTGTCGGGTCCTCTTGATGCCACACAAAGAAGGCCACGACTTCTGCCATTGCTTAAGGAACAAGAGTTTTGTGATTCACAATTAGCTTTGAGGAGAGTTTCCATAATAAGCAGAGGAATGACCTTGACAACTGTCTATTGGGGATAGACAGCTGGTTGGTTCCTCTAAGGAGAGCTGCTGGTAGTCTGCTGTGCGACAGTAATGCCTATTATTCATTTAGCCATGACCTCATCCTCCTTCACTAACATCTCAACAAATGCTGTCTCATAGCATCTAAACCTTGGAGGAAAAAAGGTGTGAAAGTCAAAGGGTATCAGCAGCTCAAGAATTCAGAAAAAGTGAACTCATTGTAACAAAGTATCTGTCTGTCTGTATTCTTCCTCCTTCATTGCACTGTAGCCTTTAGCTGTTTCATATTATTTTTTTGTTTTGTCAAACAGCCCACTCAGTGTGTTTTTTAAAATGGATTATTGCAGCTCAGGATGTGGATGGTGTTTTGTTATTGGGGCTTATCAATGAGTTAGTTGTGCTTCTGTGTTCAGGGCAAGGGGATTTAGCTGAAGCAGCACCTGAGTAAAGAAGATAATTAAATAATGAGAAAATTGGTTATCTCCTCTGTCATATCTCAGTTGTCGTTTTGGATTTACTCCTTAACTCCTCCTAAAATGTGTCCAGCATTTCTATTATCTTGTTGTATCTTTTTCTGTGGTCTTTTTTTTTTATATAGCTTGTTGCCGTGAGCAGTGTGAGGGGGCTAATTGCATTTCCAGCAACCTTGTTAATGACAATGTTGTAATGGCTTTTAGCTATTATTGAATTGACTTTCAACATTGCCATTTTAGTTTACTGCCATTTGCTTAAAATCTTTGCCTTTGTACGCATGGACAAGCTGGTTTAATGTGTGCATGTGATAACAGGATTAATGCTGTGACTAAAATGAGTTTCCAGAAGACTCCATGGGGGCAGATTTTTCAAGTGTGTTTTGGCTTTGGTGCAGAGCACATCATTTTATGAAGTGTGCAGGTGTCACTGTTTGTCAATAGAAATTGTACTTGGGTGGATGAAGATGTAAATGAAAGTACCAGAGGTCCATTAGAAGAGGTTTGTGTTTATTTATCCACAGCTCACAGCTAAAATGCAACCATGAACTGCAACATAAAAAAATAAATATTTTGTAGGTAGTGTTCATTTTAATAGTTGATGAAAAAGTGCTGACATTTGTTTGCATTTTTGCCACGTTGCCACAGTTTATGTCCATCCTCTCCTATTGAAACATATCTAAAAGTAATCTTACATAGACATTGCATGGTTCTGTTTTCTGCGACTCAAATGCGAGATTGTTCTGAAAGACGCAAGTTCTCACCTCTCTCCTACACTTTTCCTCATCTCCGTTTCCTTCACGCATTGATGAAAGCAAAGAGCTCTAACTGTTGACCAGTGGACACTGAGATTCACAAAAGAAATGTCACACTTTGAAATGTGCATAAGAGAAATGTTAAGAAACCTTGAAAACTGTCAATGCAGTCTTTATATACTATATGTGGGCATGTTATCTGCTCTTGGTTATTTGTGTGCCCTTTGCAATTGTATCACATATGCTTTCGTACATGCAGTAATTGTACGCAAGAATATATCTATTTGTGTGTGCCCACTTGTGTTTTTGTGAGGGTGTACATTTCCTTACAGTGTTGTGTGGGTGATTGACAGTGGTGCCTGTTTGGTGTGACAGTGTGACAGAGTGTGCTGATCCCTCCGCTGCCCCTGCGTCACCACATTTCTCCTCTATCCCACTTCACTCCCTTCATCTCCCACTTCTATTTATCTTACTCTTCATTCCACTGGGCAAGTATGTCTTGGTTGTCTTAACTTCCTGTCTTTTTGTTGTCCTCAAAGTGTTTTATCGCTATTAGCCACCCCAACATCTCCGTTTAATCCTCCTCCCTCATTCCTTGTCACCATAGGATAGCTACAGTTCTCCCTGCAGAGGGAGAGAGCAGATAGTCCTCAAAGAACAGCTGTGATAGGATAGTTTTTTCCCTCTTCGACTTTGTAAACTGGTTTTGTACCTGATTAAAGATGAATGAGGAAGAGAAACATTAGAACCAAAAAGAACCACCAGGAGGTCCACCAGCTTTCCAAAATCGCAAATGTTGCATCTGAGCTTCAATAGGACTCGTTCACTTGATCTGTTCTTCTTCAGCTGTTTTCTGCTTGGCTCTTTCTTTGCAACTGACAAACCATTCCTTCCACATGCTGGGCAATTTAAGGCTTCATTGATAACTTCTGGACCTCAGGTGTGTCCGTGTCTAAAGCCAGATTTATTCTTCTGCAGACCTGACGTGCATCTCCAAATAAAATACAGTTATGGTAAAAAAAAAAGAAAGCACCTGAAGAAAGGCTCAGTAATGCCTTTTTAGTAATGCTGGACAAATGTGTTGTGTTCTAGCAAAGCCCTTTGCAGTGAGAACTGCACCCCAAACAAATGTTCACACTCGCAGCCTTCCTAATTTCACTTGTGTATCCACCAAGACGCTCGTACTATACACTATAAACCCAAACCTTTATCAAAGAGAGCGGCTTTCCAACAGCAGGCTGGCTGAGGTTGACAAAATACAGTAGAGTACGGTTAAGAAAGGTCTTTAGGATTGTCTCAAGACATCTTTAATTGAATTACTTCACACACACACACACACACACACACACACACACACACACACACACACACACACACACACGTGCATTTTGAAATGTAGCTTCAAACAGTTCAAACCTTCCGTTTGTTTGTCCATATCAGAAAATGAATGAAAGCATGTAACCACACATTTCTTTAAATGTTTAATAAATGCACAACATTGGCTGATAATGTGAAGCTGTTATCTAATGTCGCACTGATGGTATGACTACTACCGTGTTAAATCCTGTGCTCCACAATAAATAAATTCCGGCCGCACATGCCACGAGAGCGGGACGGCTGGGAAACCTTGAAGACTAAATCTGGCTTTAACGGCCAATAGTGTGCAGCACTCAGAGTGGATAGTATCTTTCCTCTGGAGCCTGTGGAGTGGTCCTCAGCTCTGAATTAGACATTCAGGTAGCAGCCACTGTCGCTCTTTTGCTGGCCTTGAGGCTGTTGTGTGGCTGTTTTTTTCATGTTCTGCTTCAGCGCATCCACAAGTGGTTTTATAGAAACTCTGACTGTAACTTTATCGAAAGTATGAACTGCACTTTATATGTGTCAGTTTTGATAGACGGATTGTGGAGACGTCTCACTGGACTTCACACTGACACACAATCTGTTGTTATCTACTGGGTCTTTTTTTTTCCTTGAAGGAAGCACTTTTGACACTTCTTATTCATAGTCTGTCATTGACTCTGCGTTAACAAAATAAATAAATAATCAAAACACCTGTGTTTCAGCTTTGTGAGGGGGGGGAACTGTCATACATAGTGGTTCCCACAGACTGAGGATGTATTAGTGGTGAGCATCCCTTTGAGGGAATGGAGGATGTCGGAGCTTTATATAGAGAGCTGCTCTCTTCAACAACACAATTGATTTCTCCAGTCTGCGTGACTTCTCATGAAACCACCATACTGCTGTACATACAGGTACCTTTGGCTCAGTTTTATTAATAGAACACAAGTAACATCTTGAGTGTTGTATGTTCAGTTTGAATTTGAACTTTGTTAATTAGTAGCTATACATACTGAAAGCTTAAAGGTTGACTTCACCCGCTGCATCCTCCAACTTCCTGGGAAACCAAAATAGACATGCATAAATATATCAATACAATATTCCCTTTTACAGTGGAAACACCTTGACACTAAGTACCTTTAGCACACCGGTGATTTCCTTCACAGAAAACAATGGATTGGATTGAAATGAGTTTTCTTTTTAATATTATTCAACGCCGACATTTTAAACACGTATTTATTATCAGATGTAGTTGTAGCCTACTTAATGTACTTCCCATAATAATAAGTTAGTAGCAGCTTTGCATGCTTATTTGAGATGTGCACAGTGAATGTCTTCTTGCCTCAGATAAAGAGCTGTTTTAACTGTTAGCTGTTTTGCAATGACGTATTCTGCTTGCTCATTTTTACTTTAGTGCATTAGCAGGTTTTTAATATGCATCTACAATAACTGGACATGTTTACATGAGCTCATACTGCCTGTTATTCTGGCAGTCAGACTAAAAGCATTGACCTTTACACATCACTAGCATGTAGTCTATGTAGCTTTTTGTTATATGTTAACAATAACAAGACTAAGACACTACTTATGCTTAACATTACGGTTATATTTAATTCCAAAGTGTTCCTCACAAAGGATAAGCTCGTGATGTGCTGCAGCTCTACACTGTGTGCTCTGACTGAATGAATATGTTGGAGATGCACAATCTAGCCTGAGGCCTATGTAATTCTCTGTCTCATGCTCAAACCTCGTTTTTATTATTAATGTTTTATAGAGAAGTGCGCCGAAGGTGAAAATAAGAACATTTGTTATGAATATTTGTATGTCTGTGCATATGAATAGTAAGCACTAAATTTTTTTTACTATTTTAAAAATGGCTACACTCCACCAAAACATTTTATGAAAGCTGTTTGGTGGTAAATTGGATCGGATATTATTTTTGTAGAATTATTTATCGCAACACAATCTCCGAAAATGTAGATTACAAGATACGGAAAAATGTTGCGCTGCAGCCGTTAAACCCTCAGTTTAGTTCCACCTCCTCTTTCCTCTCGTCACGCCGTGATGCTGTTCTGTACGTATGGGTGACTAACTTAAAGGTATCTATTTCTGTAGGAGCATCTGGTTTTACCTTTCATCTAAATAAATTGATGTATGATATATATATATATATATATATATAAATGATCGTATTTCTGTTAGAGACAAAAAAGACCTTAATAACTTCTGATAAAACAACAAGGTTATAAAAAGAAGGAGTCTTCATCTTTTCTAGGCTACCACTCACTCGCTACAATAACAAAAGTAAATGAAAACATTTTGTTCTCTCTGCAATCTTTGCTTTGATATTGAAGCTTTCTGTCACTATGTGTGTTTGTGTGGAAAGCTTTTTTTGTTTTGTTTATATTTCTTTCTTTGTGTGTGTTTGTGCTGATTATTGAAACGCATGCCAATATTGTATTTCCTCCCGGATAATAAGAAGTGTTTTAAGAAATTGTCAACTGCACAATATGTGTTATTAAGCAGAGTGGACAGTCATCATTAATGTTCTTCACACAAACAATGTCCTTGATTTGAGTTTTTGCGTTGGGGTTTTATTTAATGGGCACTTTTCTACTGTGTCATGTTGAATACTGTAATCAGAAGAGCCAAAGTTTAGCTGCTCATCATGGCGTATTCACAGAAATAAAGAGGATCCAACAAACACATCGTGGCAAATGATAAGTTGTTTTTTTTTGTAGTGTAACATAATCAGACCATTGTTTAGTGGCCTTGACCAAATGGGTAAAGTGTTTCCTTATATTGTTGTAATCATGTACTTCCCTCCGTCACCTCTTTCATTGTTCTCACTCCAGCAGATATTGTTTGTGTTGAAGTGTAGTATTTGCAAGCGATGCTCTTGAGAATCCAGCACATGTGCCACATGCCTGTAAAGACATCATGCAGAAAGGAAACAATGCGATGAAGAGGAAGGCATCAAAGATGGGTCAAGGTTAGAATAAGGAGTGGAAGAAAATAAAAATGAGAAAAAGAATTCTCTTGTGGACAGCTGAGGGGGAGGTTAAAAAGGGAGAGTAGATGGGGGAGGAGTACGGAGGGTGCCACTACTTCTCATCCACTGTCTGATCTGTGGGTGGCAGTGATGACTGATGGAGAACCACTCAAACTGAAGGTCATATCCGAAGCTCTGCCATTTAGACTGCCACTGTCGCAGGGGAAAGGATAAATAAAGCTTGGATTGTCGCACTTATTCTCACCCCGCTTCCTCTGTGGCTCTGTCGATGTAGGAGGGAGAGACGGACAGAAGAGGAAGGAGCGAGAACATGGAAGATAGGAATGTCAATAGATGGTTAGGAGTTGTCTAAGTAGAATTTATCTTATCATATCTTATCTGATGTCCTCAGATTAATATTCAATGTTAATAACAAAGACCTGATCCTCCTTGTTATTCTGTCTCCCATTGTTTGAAACACAATTGTTTTAAGTCGCAGATGTTTTTAGAACTGCATTCCTGGTATTTAAGGATTTTGTATTTCCTCCAGACATTCCTACAACAGGGATGGTGAGTGATGGAAATGAAAGGAAAGCTTTTCTTCAAATCCAGCTAAGTAGGATTTTGGTTATCAGTGTGATTCTTATTTGTGTTACAAGAGAGAACAGGCAGCGGTAGCAATTACATAAGCATTTGTCATCTAATCATGTATATCCAAATAGGGTGAAACAAATTCCTGGAGGAAAATGAACTACAGCAGACGGCATGTTTCTGAGTTTTCTTTGCCCAGATTGTCACACGGCTTAAGGAGAGCAGCCTATCACTGCTCCAATGTCCCTGCAGTCTGGCTGGGACACAGAGCTTTTCGTCTGGCGCTGGAACCAGAGCTGGAGCCGGACGTTCAGATGAGGCTGTTATCCCCCCAGGCAGGGACGAATTCTCGCGGCCAGACGACCTCGCTGCCCAGACTCTAATATCTGATCAAGAACCATCTGCTGAGGCTGCCAGAGCCCACACACCCCCATACACCAGAGCTCTCCAAGGAGAGCCCAATGGGAAATCAAGCTATTAGCGGCTAATTACAATGATCACCCTTTGAAGAAAAAACAAAATCATCACAGAGCTGACTTTATTGGTTATTGATTAGGCAGGTTCTGCTCAGCCAATCCTGCTCCCTCCCTCTGTGTCACCCTTTCTCACTTAGCCTCACATGATCTGCCATTTTCCAAAAAAAAAGTATCTCCACATCTCTCCAAAGAAGCAGTTTGTCTAGATTTCTTTAATGTAGATATTTGCTTTCTTTAGGTTGCTATTTCTTTCATTGTTACATTTAGCTTTGAATCTTCTTTTTTTTTCTGCAAAGAAAAACTGGAACTGGTGAGTTCCAGTTGTTATGATCTAGCAAAGTGTTTATACTACACTGACAAGATGTTTGAGTGCATCACAGAAAGTATATAGAATAGAAGATGGCAAAATGAAGTTTAAATGGCCTGTACGAACGGTTTCTGGCTGCTCCTGCTGTGTGTCGTGCAGCACCATTCGCCAGGCCTTGATAACAGTTGGTTAATGGCTAATGTGCCACACAAGAGTGATGCTGCACTTTCTGTTTTCATTTTGTTGCTGTAGTGCAGTAATTAATCCAGCTGAACCCTTTGTGCTCACAAAATAAATGCTTTCCATTTTCATTAATAGACAACTCATTAGTACATAATGAGCAAGAAGGCAGAGCTCCCCGCTCTCCCCGTGCACTACGCGGCAGATGAACATGCGCTACCCTCGGCTAATTAAAAACCGACGATTGTGTTCTGTCTTCTTGTTTTTCTTCTGTGGACGGAGCTCAGACGTGTGCTTTGAAAACCTTAGTTTAATGAATCATGGTATGTAAGTGTTTTACATACCAGGGAAGACGACACAATACAAAAACCGTACTCGGAGTCAGTACAGTATACTTATGTACTTCTGTGTAGCACTTAAACAACTTGTTATTGCGAGCTGTTAATCACAACTAAGTGCATTTGCTTGTGGTTTATACTTTTGAATTGAAGATGCTCATTTTTAGACATCTGTTGTCAACTGGTCTAAACTTTCCCATCCACTATTTACAGAAGACTTTCTTCCATCGATGGTTAAACACATACGTTTAGAGAGAATGATTAAAGGCAGTGACAAGCTGTCTGTATCTGTCTTGGACGACGGACTTTAGCTGTCAGAGTCTTTTCATCTGGACTGTAATTTGGAGCTTCCTGCTCAAATGTGACATCTTCCTGTTTCCTCCAATAACCTGTTGTCACTGGTAGAGAAACAGTGATTGTGACTTGTTTTTCTCTCATGTGGAGAACAATCCACCTCCACATCCACTATGGACATTCAGTTTATCCCCAGGAGAGGAAGTTGGCCACTCAACAAAGCCAGGAAATGCACCACAATGCAGACATTGAACACACGCCATGTGCCTTGATCTAGGAACAACGTTCACTTCAGTATGTTTAATTAGAAACATACTGTATCATATATGATTTCACATGATGTATTTACCATCACTTGGTCCTCATAAAATCATTAACATCCAGGTCAATGGTAGCTGCTTTAGTTCATGACTTTAACTGATGAGCTGTCACTGTCCAGTGAGTGTGATTAAGAGAGGAAAAGCTACACTGTTGGAATTTATCCTAATTACATTACAGAGATGATATATCAATAGTGGTTAATGAACTGAAGACAGCCGCATTTGTTTCCTCTGCACACTTTGCTGCACACTATATTCCATACGCGGCTCACACGCAACCACATGTGTGAATATACATACGTTTGTTTGCATGCACACTCACACACTAATGATATAGTTAGACACCTGCAGCACCTTCAGTGATGATATGGTTTTCATTTGTGTTGATGAAGCGATGATTAGCTGTAAGGATTCCTCACTTCATGATGGGGATAAAATCGAACCCAATTTCTGGCTGTAATTAAAACTGTTCCCAGAGCGGACTGCTGGAAGGCCACAACTTTAAGGGGTCAATAGAAGACAGGTTTCCAATATGAGTCTAATTCAATCAGTCTGGGATGTATAGTGTATGTTAAGGATCAGTGGGGGATTATTTCACACTCGCGTACACTGAGCACACATTTGCAACACCAGAGAGCCAATGTGCATCTACAGTCTCACTTCTGGCCTGGCTGCTCATCATCTGTACAGGTGTTGGGCCCAACCTATGCACCAGAGTTCCTTCCTTTTTTCACTACTTTAATAACACTTTAGTTTGAAAAACATCTTTAAAAGACATTTAAAAAATTATCCTGGTGCTTAGGCCCGGCGGGAGTCAACTTTGGCCCGGCCTTCTGCATGACAGGATGTCAATGACTGCCGTGGGTTGATTTTAAGCAATGCTGTCTCTTAAACTGTGGTTTTAGTGGGATTTTAATTGCTAATTATCACAATGTTTTTTTTCTGTGTTCACATTATTTTCTGTGTGCTGAGTTTAATGACCCGAGAGCATCCGAGTAACTCTGAAACTGAATAAACTTAAGAAATGCAAAGCAGCAATCTGAAATTCTCTGTTTAGGTATCAAGGGAAACGCAGATAGTTTTCTGAGATCTTACAGTATTAACAATACAATATACCCCTAAGAAAGAGCCGCTCTACAGCATTGGTGTATTTTAAAATGATCCAGCTGTGCACACATCAAGTGTAGCCGTGTTTGTGACAGTGGTTGAATGGCTGAAAGACACAGCGAGGGGAGGAGGGCAACATCTAGGAACTATGTACCTTCAGCTGAGTTTTTCTCACTTTCATCATCACACAATGTTTATGGCTTCAATCAAGTCTTGTGCAGGTGTAACAATCCTTCATTTAGACATGCTGTGAGGGGAGAAAGAACCAGCTCATTGGTCACAAAAGAGAGGAAGCATTCTCAATCAAGTTGAAGCTTTCCTTGCATATCAAGTTCTCACAAATGACAGATGGCACAAAGTGTGCCAAACTGTGCAGAAAAGTGCTGACAACAAACTGATGCTTACAATCATCTGTGGTACAACATGCTTGTCAACTCTTACAATTTAGCACTTTTTGCACAGTTTGGCAACTTGAGATTAATTTGTGATGTGATGGTGATGGAAGCTGTAATGGTTCCTTAAAGTAGCCGATGGTTACGACTGCTGCCTCCTGTGTTACACATACAAGCTTCCTCCCGCTGGGGCTGGCTGAAGTGGGAAGCAAAAAGAGGATGTTTGGCACTTTGCTTCAAATTTTCTAGATTGCCACTTAGCATATCCATGGCAACAACAGGAACCACACTGGGGGGGGGGGGACACACACACACATACACACAATGGAGGAGTTAAATGTACTAGTTTCTGAGTCCCCTGAATTATATGATCCATCTTCACTCAAGAACAAATGAAAAACAAGGTTAGCAGCGCTGGAGCCGGGTGTGTTCTTTTTGTACGGGCCAACAAAAACAGTGTTCATGTTATTAGTTATATGTCTGATTTACTCGCACTGTTAATGTGTCAACAGAAACCTTCTGGGTGACGCTTGTGTCTAATTGATGTGCACCACAGGGGCAGTGTTGAGCCCTGTTATGTCTCAGTCAACATGTGGCAGAGTTAGTAGTCGCTAACTGCCCCATGTGTGCAAGCATTGATTTCTTTTATTTATGATCCTTCTTCTTCTCCATTCTCTCTGAACGTCAGTCAGTAGCGTTATTACTTTGAGCCTTCACTAATTCAAGCACAGAAACTTCCATATCTGCTTCTTTTAATGGGTAGAGATTGTTATAAAGTCAACATGAATATTCTGTAACCATGCTGGATTGGCTATTAACATCTCTAATATGATCCATTCAAACTATAGACATCACATCACAGTATAATGGTACGAGTGTACATGTCTGAGAGTCTTCCTCTCCATTGCTCTGCTTCTTCTCTACCTCTTTTTTCATCATCTTCAAAAGTGAGAGGCTAAATTTCTGAAAGGTGAAGAGAAACACTTTGGAGATGTTTATTACCTGATTTTTGTAAACGTGTCTTCAAAATGTAGCTTTTAGTGTCCTCGGGCATGCTTTTGGGCAGTCTTAACTTTACTAGACTTCCATCCATACATCGCAGTGGGAAACCAGTATCGACGTGCGGCCTACTTTACCTAATACTCTAGCCCACAGGAGTATTGCTGAGGGTGTACGGGCACATCAAAACACAACTCACATATTCACTGCAAATTAGTTTCCAAATCCATGTAAGCCACCGATAGCTGGGAAGAAAAGCAGCAATCAATGACGGAGGCTTTCATTACCTCCCCAAACAGCAAAGTTATTTATGTGTGCTGACACCAATCAGCATGGTGTCTCTGCTCTGACCCAGCGGCGGGAAGAAGTGCTTTATTTTGATTATTCATTATCACTAAACGTTCATTATTTATCATTAATAAAACAATGTTAAATGAGAGCATGTTACCACCTTTTCTTTCAAACTCTCCCCTCCCCGATAAATTATGTCAGTGTGCACGGTGTAGCCCCCTGCTGCTTTCTGTGCGTAGGGGCAATTAATTAATCCATAAATGAGATTATGCCTTGTTAGATTATAATTATATCACAATTAAATGACGTTGTCTCCAGCTTTTTTCCGGAAAGCTTTATTGTTATGTACTGTGTATCCATTGTACTGTGTACAAATGAGGTGATACTCAACAGTACAGTTTAAAATAACTGCTACTAAATTACTAGTGCAGCAGCTTTTTTTTGCTGCAAACATCTTTCTGTAAGTGCAACTAAATCATGAGCGGTGCTAGAGGAAATGAAATGCCTGTCTGAAGCCTGTCATGTTACCTGTCTCTGTTGCTGTCTTAGTCGCTCAGACTTGTAGGTTTGGCGTCAATTATACTTCCTGTAAGCTCTTTATCTCTAACTACATTGATAATTCCAATGGGTTTTGCATAGCGTTGCATAATAGTTTTGATTATGTTTAAATCACAGACGTAAAACAAGGTGTAAATTCTCCAATTATAGTCTGGCACAGACTCTGAACATATGACTGGGACTGGGACTGTCGAATGACGAGCTACACAGTTTGAATGTTCAGCAGATCAGCACAAAGACAATGTTCACAATGATAACTGAGGCAATGATAATGTTTAAGACAGTTGTCCAAAGATACACCATTTATTTGACATGTATACTAATGTTAAAGCTTAAAGCTCTAGAAACGTAAGATTCAGGTGTGGTAATCACTGCAGACAAAGCAGTTGGTGTTTTTGTCTTTGTGCCCGTGTTTTTCTGAAATGGCCGATCTACCATCTACAGTAGTCAACTTTCACACCTTTTGAAGAAAGTCTACTAGCACTTCTAGAACATTTCTGTTTGACATACTGTACTCTTTCTTTTACGTCACAAACAACAGAAAGAGTAGGATATGCACCAGTGCTTGAGACATGTTGGGTAATATTTTATCGCCTACACAGCTGCCCTGAAGGTTTAAACAGTGGTGAGAGTTTGTAAGCCTTTGGAGTGAGAAGAAAATGGACCAAGGATTTGCTTTTAGTGATAAGGTTGACTGCGCTGGACTGTGAGAGTGCTTCACTAACTAATTATTTGAAGCCTCCTCTCAGATTAGGGTAGACATGCAGAGCTTATGGACAGTCGCATAGCAGACAATCAGACCATGTAATAACCAGAGGGCCAATATTTGCTCAAATCCACTGTAACACCTCACAAAACAAAAGTGTGTAAAGCCCTAATGCTCAGCCCAATCCCACGCCACACTGCCTTGATAAACACAGAAGCCACCCCCACAATGGGCGCCATCTTTACTCTGGCAATTAGGCAGAGCTTTGGATTATCACTTCTTCAGCCCAGCACACCACAAATCCATCCGGATTCAATTATTCACCTCCCATGTCTGTGGCCATTTGGGCTTTTTGGGCACATGGCCAGTGGAGAAATGTTCTAAAGAATTTCAACTGCTGACAAAGTACAAAGTTATTAAGAAAAAATAAGCTTTTTTTTATCCTTTGTTTTTTCTTTATTGTTGCATCCGTGCAAGTTTGACAAGTCTATCAAATACAAATGAAACCTTGGGAGCTTACAAACACTGTCCTGGTAAATATTTTATGAGAACAATAAGCAAAATGCCCTGCTTTTCCTCCTTTTACAAACACGCCTCTAAAAACAAGTTTTCTTTTGTAAATGTTCAGTGTTGTATAAAAAAAAGGTGTTGCAGTACATCCTTCCCTCAAAGCAGCCCATGTTTTGATCCACGCCTTGTGGGCCAGGAGGGTCTCCAGTGGGCTCTGAGTAAGAACCTAAAATGCTTACTGAAAGGATTTGATTTGCTCTGTCTCGCTGCACCTCAAAGGCATTCTTTTTACTTATTCGAAAGCTCACTCAGGATGAATTGTGTAAGAGATCAAGGGTTTCCAGGGGTCTGGAGACTCTCATCTTTCTACTTGAGGCCTCTGTTCAATGTGTTTGGATGCTTTTTTTCTCCACCTGGTCTGTCCTTGTGGAGTGGAAAAAAAGCTGCTGTGTATACACACCTATGTCTCCCTGTGTGTGTTTGCATATTCAGGACCACCTAAGTGTGCATGAGTATGGTAAAGTGGATATTCTTTGCAGATCTGAGATGAGAGAGCCCCCACCCCCATCTCTGTTCATCCTCTTGGGTGTTCCGCTCCCAGCAAATCACCTCCGTGACTGTCATCTAACACATTCCCCTGTGTCTCCTCTCTTTTATCTACAGATACCACAGTGTCATCACAAAAAGGTAAGACAGCACTCAATCAGTCACCTGTGGATCTCCATGTGTTTTCAGATGGGTGGCATGCGGCTGTGTTTCTCCGTGTTTCCGTGTGCGTTCTCGCGTTTTTCGTTGCTAATGAGATGAAAAACATTTCATGGTGTTGTTGATGTTGATTTGAAATTGAGTCATTCAACGTTTCTGCTGCAAAACAATCTGTTTGATTACAAAGTCATTCACTCACACCCACTGACACCTAGACTAAATTATCCTGCTATCCTGCAATGATATGGAGCCCACAGTCTGTGTTTTGCATTGCTTTCTGTCTTATGTTAAGACTAATCACAGTTCTGTTTAGACTCCTCCACACTTCCATGTGTATGTTAATGTGAGGTTGGGGGAGGTGATTGTTTTGCATAGTGGATCTTCAGGGAGAGACGGGATATGTAGGAGGGGGAGATGTTTGTAGGAATGTACCTGTAGGCTGTTTTTGATTTTGTTACATGATGGGGCCACACAGTCAAACTGCCTAAACAGCTGCAGGGGTCTTGTTCTGAGTGACAGCCCTGCAGGTGTATGCACCGAGCAGTCTCAGCCCTCTACTCTTCATAGTAGAGATACAGTAGGTGTGTGTGTGTGTGTGTGTGTGTGTGTGTGTGTGTGTGTGTGTGTGTGTGTGTGTGTGTGTGTGTGGCGCTCTGTGATTGCAAAGCAGGGGCAGACAATCACTCAGGACTCCCTGCTGACTTTGTTGAAACTTTCTTTGATTCCCTGCTGTGCTTATAAAGAACTTAGGTTTTGTTTTGTGCGAGCTCATACCCGAGCAGAACAGAACGCAGGTGAAAATATTTTCATTGTCACCTGGATCTGATATAATGTGCACAACATGTATATTTGAAAAACCTAAACAGCAGGAGTGTTTGTGAACAGGGCAACATTGTTCACCTTACAAAGCTTCAGCTCTGTTGAAGCCGATTGTAGATACTGTGCAAGAGGCATTGATATAGTACATCTGTGTGACAGGTTACACTTAGTGTGCCCTCACACACACACACACACACACTGTTGTGAGGCCTGTGCATGTGATGACTATGAGGTGTACGATGCTGTCAGGTGGGCCTATAAAGGTAAGTGATGTGGGTTGCCCGAGCCTCACTCTCTGATAAATGTTGAAGGGGAGAAGAAGCTGGCGTGGTGTACATCATCCCTCCACATCCGCACTGGCACACGTTTCTGAATGAGAGGGAGATAAATAAGGACACACAACCCTGACAGTGAATGAATGCTCACTTCTTTTCAGCCGCTACGTGTCCATGTCTACGTTTGTGTGTCTGTATGTCTTTCTTTTCTTGGCCAGCCAATATGTCCAATTCAAATGCGTTTAGTCAGAAGCATCAAGAAAAAAACATTCACTGTCTCTCAATCCCACACAATGAGAATGCCATGAGGAAAAATAGCTCTGCGTTTTCATTCATACACTGTGAGTTATAGATGGCTATGCAGCCGTGACAGCGCTATCGGTGCCGAAGAGCCATGGGGCCTTGGTGAAAATATTGTGTACATAAAGCATGCGTTTGTGTGCACACATCTCTTAAAAGACTGGCTTGCAAGTGCGTGTGCATATGTGTGTGTTTTTGTGTGTGCCTGAGCATGAAATATGGAGAAATTCTCCCACAGTCTCAAAGTGATAATATTCAACATGAGAGATGTGGGCCTCCCATCTGTTAAATAAGTGCAATGCTGCAGTTCACGCGGTAAACTGAAGGCCAGAACATAGTGTTAGGCGGAGGTAGTTTTCAGGCTGTGGTTGTATAACCTTTACTCTTGTTCATCACCAATATCATGATTAATACAGGACCTCATTATAATGTGACCTTATTCTTTAGTTCTCTACTTTTGGAACATCCCCACTATCCGCCCCCCTTGCCATGACATCCTTTATCCAACACCTCTCCACCCCCTTACACTCCTCCTCCCTCTCCTCTGCCAAATGAAGTATATTTATGGCACCTGTGCTGGAAAAACAGTCTCCAGGAGACGTCCCTCTAATTTCATTTTCAAAATGCCAGCAATAAATTTATCAAATGGGCTGAATCGAATCGGAGTCGCACGCAGTGCCATCCGTCATGGGCTGTCCCTGAGGGGCCTGTGGGCGTACTTAAGCCAGCCAAAAACCTCTGCTGGCAGGAGAAAAAGACTGAGTGTTGAGAGGGGAGGGGGGTCCTGGTAGGAGGGAAACCAGACGAATGTACTGGAGAAATACGCTGAGAACAAAGATGTGTGCGCATATCTTTATGTGCTTAGATGCATATGCACAAGCATGAATAAGCTTGTGCATGAGTGTGGATGCATATGTGTGCACAGAGGTCAATGCTAATTCTTCAACACGTCGGAGCCTCACGATGGAATCTCAGTTAAGCACTTTGGCTTTCAATGTGCCAGCGTAATAATTGATTAATTGCAACACAAGTTAATTGATTGTTTTGCTAATTTTTGCATTTGTAAATCCCTCTCAGTTCAAACAACACTTTGAGCTTTATCCCCCTCATCTGCCTCTGAAAACTCCAGGTTCACACGCTCTGTGCCCTCCCATTCCCCTCCCGCCTCTCACGTCCTCATCCTCTGTACCTGACTTTGGCACTTTTGCCTCTCTCTTTAAATGCCTTTGTCCCTGCTTTTCTTTTGTTTCACCCCTCTTTCCCTTTACCTATCTCTTAGCATTTATCACTGTGCAGGTTAAGCCAGGCGTGAGTGAGGGTAAAGCAGCTTAGTACTAACAGGGCTAATGAAGTCAGGCCCCGTATTCCTCTGACAGGGATCAGTGGCGCTACTCTGTGAAGCCTGTCAGCGTTTAATGATTAGATGAAACATTCAGACACCCGCTCAGAGAAGACAGGCACACTGATATGTGGTAATACCCAACTGTGGTCTCTCTTACCCAGATCCACAAACATTTATGCATGTGCACGTACTCGCTACGCAGGCACGTAGAGTGTGTGCGTGCACACATACACTCTCAATCACCCTACTTTGCCATGGTGTTGATTTATGACTCAAACATGGCATCAAGGGGTATACACCGCAAAGTGATTGGAAGAACAAACGAATGACAGAGATTTAGAGAACGAGCAATCTGGCAATTGATTCCTGTCATATGCAGGAAGGTGCAGAAAAAAGTAAGCTGCATGCGTGAGAGTCAGCCCTCACCTTGATGAGCAGATTGTAAACAACTCCACACTCTATTCAAGATGCATGCTGTGATCATGATGTTTCTCTGCTTTCCAATTCCGCTAAAAAAGCCTGATAGAAGATCAATCAAAGGGCCAACATCTCTAAACCTTTTTGGAACATTTAAAGATTCATCTCTATTTCTTCTTCGTATTATTCATATTAGATAGAGTTACCCTTCGCTGGTGTGTGTGTGTGTGTGTGTGTGTGTGTGTGTGTGTGTGTGTGTGTGTGTGGTTCAGTAAGTGTGTCAGAGTGGGAGTGTGTTTAAGTGCTAAAAACTGGGGAACAGAGTGACCGAGATAAGGGCTTGGGTCAACAAGCTGCTTGTATGTCAGAATGAAAAGGTGCCGACGAGAGCTTGGCCACTTTTTGCCCCATTAGCCACACATGCTAATTTACCTGTCAACCTACATCTACACAAGGTAACTGCACAACGTCTCTTTGTTTTTCTTTCTCTACTCCCTTCCTCTCTAAATCTCCAGCTCTCTCCCTCATTACATTCTGTTCAGTATCCTCCTCTCTTTCTCTCCTTCATGTCAAATCACCTGTTTAGCTCCAGTTGAATCTAAAGACCAAAAAAAATATATGTATGTGCATTTCTGCCACTGTGCAGCTGCTGCTTCCAGGCTCTCGTGTATCTCTTGGTTTGCAAAGCCTCCTTAAAAGTAATTGGGGAAACTACTTTAAAATATAGTTTAACAAGGATTGAGCCTAAAGATTGCATGTGGTCTAATCTTTGATCCAAATGTTGTAATTGTTCATTGTTATGAGATATGGGATGACTGGCTCCTCTTGGCTATTATGAAGTGAGGGTGTGTCTGTGTCTGTGTCTGTGTGTGTGTGTCTGTGTCTGTGTGTGTGTCTGTGTCTGTGTCTGTGTGTCTGTGTGTGTGTCTGTGTGTGTGTCTGTGTCCAAATAAGAGTTAAATATATCTTTATCCAAAATAAAGAAAGTCTAAGGGGAAAAACTAAGCTACTGGTCTATTTCCTTACTCTAAAAGAGCACATCACTATTTAACATGGCAATTAAAAATGCCCACAGCTTAATTCTCAAAATTGGTACCTGATAATCACATGGCAGTAATCCTCATGTGATCTCCTCCGATATTAACAGCCTCGTAAATCCAGCTCCAAAAAGGCCTCTGTGACACCATTGCCTCACTAGAGGGTGATGAGTTTGCAGCGTTGTTCAAAGACACGATAATAAACATTACGTTGACTACTAGCTGGGGTGTAAATAATGATCTGTGAGAAACCTTATCTGGGCTCATTAAAAAAGAGTATTGCAATTAAAACATCCTCATGCTCCCTTGATCTTGTCCTGACTGTTCAGTGCTCAGGAAGTTGTGGTCATTATCTGAAAGCTGCCATAGCATAACATAACCTCTGAAGTTCTTCACAGGCGTTGGAATTATTAATCTAATTTAGCTCGTCCTGTTTGGTTAAATTGTTACCTCACTGTTAACGCAGCACTGACACAGCATCAGACGAAGCCTTACATGAAATGAGATCAAATGAAGAAGAAGAAGATTCAAAACCATTTCAGTCATTTTAATTTTAAAATACACCATTTCACCCAATTTGTGTGAGCAGGGTGTCGTATTTATAGTTACAGTAATAGTTCCTACACAACCAACATTTATCAAAGCACCTCATTATGCCAATTTGATCTTTTTGTAGACTGTAAAATCCACTAACATCCATATTTCCCTGCCTTAAAGAAGCATAACAGGCAAACATATGTTTCTCATTATTTATTCATCACTTCATGTATTACAAACAAATGTATTTATAAAGGGGTGGGATCTGTTATGTTATATATATTGCAATATGAAGATGTGTTAACTGTTAAGCCACAGCTCTTTTTTAAACTGTGTCAGATGCCCTCATCCTTCTATAAAGTAGACATGTAATGAATATATTTTAGTGTTTTATGCCTGCGTTTGCCTTGTGAAGACATGAAATAATAACATATTATATTATATATATCAGATTTAATTATTTTCACACATCTGCGTTCATAGCAGTGTGAATTTTAGTTCAATTTGTTCATATATCTATCATATGGTGATACAGGTGGTGCTTTGATTTACTTTGATTCCTAAGTGTTCCCAAGTGTTAGAATACATCGTCATTCATGTGTTGTTTTGGAAAGGAAACACAAATATGTGTTTTCCAAAGTTGGCACGTGTTGGCAGTAAAATAACATAAGCTTTTCTGCACACGGGAGGATGTCATTCTCCACTCTTTCTACATCAAAGGTTGAAAATAGTCACAAACAGTATTCTTCTTATTCATAACATTTCTTTAATACACAGTTCACGTTTTGATCTTAAGCCAGGCTTGCGGCGTGATGTCAGTCAGTCGGTTTGAGAGACCACCACTTTCACAAGAGTGAAATATCTTCATAGCTATTGGATGGGTTGCGATGTGAAGCCGACAGACTTCGTTGACCCCCTGACTTTTCTATTAGCACCACTAGCAGGTTGACATTATGTAAGGACAGTAAGGTTTTGAAAACTATTGGATGTATTACCATGAAATTTAGCTCAGATATCTACGGTGAAGGAGCTCAACATCTCCTGGATGAATTAGCACAACACTGTGGACATTCATGGTTCCTAGACGATGTATCCAGATGACTTTGGTGCTCCCTTAGCTTTTGATCCCCAACAGCAGGTTGACATTTTTAGTTTGAAGTGAAATACCTTGACGATGAATTGCCATGGATATTGGGTTGCAAATTCATGTCTCATTGTAATAACTTTTGTTATTGTACCTCTTGTACCTTCAGCAGTTTCATTTTGTTCCCAATATTTTGGTTAATGACCAAAAACCTGCATAACTCGTGGCATTCCCATCAGCCTCAGCTTGACTCTGTGTTTAGTGCTTATTAGCTACAATTAGCATGCTAAGCTAAGTTGGTGAACACGATGAACATTATACCTGCTGCACATCAGCAAGTTAGCATTGTCATTATGAACATATGTCATTGTGGTGTTAGCATGTATCTCAGGCACGTCAGTACAAACAGCTCTGCTCGACTAGACTCACTTTGGGTAGCAGGTGCTTTTCTCTATTTTGTTTTTCCACTGCGAATAGTAAACGCCTCAGTGTAGGTGGGATAATCAGCTGGTTGCTGTAGCGCTGCCGCACAGGAAATACTATCACCGAGCTAGTTTAAATTGAATTAAAAAATGTAATTCCTTCTAACAATGATGCTTTGGCTGTCCAAGCCTGCCTACACAAAGAAAACACTGCCATTGTAATCTAATTGAATGTATTTGAACTACCATCAACTTACTCCCACGTTTTCTTCTTGAAAACAGTCAAACTGCCCAAAGCCCCTGTGTGTACTGCAGTAACAGAAGTAGTTTTTGGGCTTCCTATGTGGCAGTAATGACTGAATGAGTATGTGCAAGCATGCACGGTTTGTTTTCTGCTGCGTCCTGCTCATGCCACTCTGGATCCCCACGACGAGAACCATGATTACTTTGACATTTCTTTTCTTTCTTTTTTTTTTTTACTTTAATTCAGCTGTGTGTACTCTGCCGGAGAGAGGGGTCGTTATACACATGATCTTCTCTATTGACTCCCTCAGGCCTACTAATAAGGTCCGTGATACATGGGTTTTAAATTACAGCTGAAGACACTGTAGGATCAAGGCGGACCCCCCCCAAATGAACATAATAGAAAATCTCTTTGACAAGACTGCTGAGAAAAGACATGGTGTCACCTGCGCTTGAAGCAGAAAGTATTTATTTTCTGCAACAATATGAAAGGCTCTTAGTTATTGCTCACAAGAGGCTGATAATGCGTTTTGTTTGCCAGCCTAAACCCTGCAACATGTCCAATTGAGTGTTTGCCAGCGATAAAGATAAAGATAAAGACAAAACACACAACGAGAGCCTCAGCAGACCCACATCTTAGACTCATTAAGGCTGTCTGGCCAGTGAAACATTTCTCAGGCAAAGACAGACAGAGAGCAGATAAAAGCCGAATCGAGTATAACAAAAATAATGGAGACGGAAGTAAACTGATCACCACTCTTTCTTAGATAGATGGATGGGATCCTGTTCTTAAGCCTCAACTGCCAATTAGATATGAGAGCAGTCTGTTCCCTTGACGGATGAACTTAATTTGATATTCTGTGGTCTGCTCAGCAGGGTGCAACGCTGATTGCACTGGTGGATGGAGTTTTCAGGCCATCCATACAGGCTAAGTGTAATTGACTTTGTAGAGAAAGACCGCAGCTTATCATAACTGTTCTCTCTTTGGTAGAGCGGTTCCCTTTTTTTAAAAGGTGCATCAGCTCTGTATCTGATGGTGTGTGGCAGGTATCTGGAAGATTAGCGTGTGGTTGCAGTGTGGCGTCACCCGGGAACACAGCCGCTGTAATCCCATGGAGCCAAATAACTCTTTGTCATAATTCAACATGTCATTGTCACAGGACTACCTACTCCGAATCACTTATATGATTCATACATCTCTGTCTGTTTACTGACAAGACGCCACAGTTGGGCATGAAACCCTACGGGGCTGGCATTGCCAGGGAAGCGGGTGGCATATTGCACCCAGCAGGAGAGCTCCTATGTGGGCCTGCTCGGCAGAAGGATTTGGCCAGCTTGGATTATCTCAGCAGGGTGAAACAGAGGGATACCAACAGGGGAGGGACCATCAGAGTGTGGAAGACAGAAAACATCCATCTCCGCTCAGGACATGGACACCTGAGAAGCCTGAGAAAAAGATGCTGAGAATCACAATATACACCAGTGAAACATGACACTTCCCACACCTCTACCATTGGCTATAAACCCAGAGCCACATAAACATCAACAATTAGACAAGTTAGATTTTTACTTTGGAATAGTTTAGCTTTTTTACTTTTCTTCTTTTTTTGCGTGTAACCACAGCTATAGATTTCTATTATGGCTATAATGAGATAAACACATCTCCTGACTCCACCAGTCACACTAATTAAGCAGACTCTTCAGTTCTGTGCTCTCAAACCTCGTCCACTGCTCAAAAGCATGTCATCACAGTTATGGCAGATGGGTATTCTCATGCCAAAAAACTTAATAAGTAAGTTGAATAGTTGAAAACCCACAAACAGGAAAGAATGCAGAGCCAGTTGCCTTCTGACAGACTGCTGAGGAAACGGGTCTTTATTCTTTGCTCAGGCATTTCTGTCTGAGGGATGGATCTAATCCAAGAGTTTATTACCAAACTTCAGATGCAAAGCCTATTCGTTTTTCTGACACCAAAGAGGGCCAAGAAAATGAATCGGGGTCTGGACAAATTGGCATCACTCACACAAGCGCAGTGGGAAGAAATTCTGAAAAGTAGAAGCCGTGTCTTCCTTCAGCTCTCCTCCAGCATCGTTCAAACTTCCTCTGATAACTATTCAATGTTTTTTGTTTCGTTTTTACAATTCACACGCTCGCAGTGCATTCTGTAGATGATGTGTTTTACAGTGCATTCCAATGCACGGACACTTTTAAAGCAAGTCATTATGTCACTGCCGTCTTCCCTCCAGGCTCGTGTAATAAGATGTTGTTCTAGTAGGGAGCGAGAGAGATGAGCGAAGAGGGGATAATGTAGTATCACTATGTGAGGTGTATCCTCTGCATCAGGTATTCAGGCCTCGCATTCCCTTCATCGTAGAATTCCCAGGGTTCCCTCCCTGCTTTGAAACCGAACAAAGAAAAGCTCCGGAGGCGTTCTCGTTTAGAGAGCATCGTCGGGGTAGCAGAAGGCAACCGCGGTGAATAAACCGATCTCATGACCAGGAGCAGAAACTGTTGCCTGGCAGGGAACACAACATTAAATGGTTAAAGATTTAGAAAGAGGAGAAAGAAGAATCGTAATGAGCGAACAAGGGGATAAGGGTGAGGGGAGAGGATGATCACCAGGTTGCCATGCTCCCCTGATGCCTTGATGGAATCAGGGATTACTCGGATTAAAAATAAATTTGATTAGTACAATACTACTGTATGATCTTAGATCAAGGATTAATTCAAATGAACTGTTAAGTTATTAATTTATCCTTGCATGTCTTGTGGTTCAAACTAAACAACTAAAGCCCTTTGGTCATCTCCCCGTGCTCACATGGCCTGTCCTCCTTAAGGTTAGATTCTTGTGCCACTTTAAGTAACCATTTTACACTGAGCAGGATTTAGGATAACAAATTACTGTGCAACGCTACCTCAGTTTCCAGTCAGCCTGTTTACCCCAGAGAGAGACATGGCACCCAGGAAGCAAGATAGGCCCAGATGGATTATTCTAGGCTAATTCCGAGCACAAATCAGCTCTCAGCCATCAATAATTCATGTTGAAGCCTTTGAAAAGTAAACACTGCTTAGCCCATTAAGAATCTAGATTGGCACAATGCCATAATGGCACAAGTACTGTACACAACGTTAACTGCACATACAGTACAGAGGGCCACTACTGCGCTCTGTATGGAAATGCGAAGCTCATTAAAAGAAGTGGAATGTTTGCGGACCCATAACCAGTGTTACCTGGTGCAGAATTAACATGACATTGATGCTAAAGATGACAGTATAGGGAGGCAATTAGAGTGACAGCTGGTGCTTGGATGTGTTGAGTTTTGTGGATTGATCTTCTCTGTCAGTTTTGTTTCTGTGCACTTCAGACACATCGGAGACCTGCGCCCTCCTTCAGCCTGTAAATACACGCAGTTTAAATGCTAAAGGAGATCACGTTCCCACTGTAGCGTTCATTTTAATTTTTCTGATATCATTTGCACATTGACTTCCCCATCCGATTACCCTGAGCCATTTCTTTCCTGTTTGTCTTTCATGTACTTTTCCAAGGTCTGTCTGTGATGTCTGTGAGGCTACGGGGAGTTGCTGGCAGTGCGGGATGTTTATGTTGCTTTTAGCAATTCTCCGTGCTCAGCACCGCAATTCCCACGTGAGCAATACAAGACAGGGAGTGGTCTCTGTCTGTCTAATGCTCATTAGATAAAGAGGTGGTTCATGGACTGTACTTCTAATAGTGGTATTACAGTCAGTTTGTCTGTCTGTATATTTCTCTCTTTTTCTCTCTCTTACTGTTATCTTGCAAAGCTCAAGAGATGGTCTGCTCAGTACAAACAGCATCTGTCCGGGAGAATAATAACATCTATAATCGTTCCCCAGAGAGACAACAGTGGGGGAAAAAAGTTTTTTCATCTTTCTTTTTTTAAACTTTGCAACCTAACATTTCTGATCTGATTTATAAGACAGCACACGCCGGATGTTCTCAAGTTATTAGTGATGACAAGAATGTTACATATTAGCTCTTGCGTGATACTATTTTTCTCTCCTCCCCACATCTGTTGTAGCTTATCAGTCCCGCAGATGTGATTTCATGTTGAGTTGAACCTGAGATTTACCGTCCTCGATATAAACACAAAACAAGGAAAGGTGAAATAGTTTATAGTTTATAGGTATGTGTGGCACTCATTCTTTTTCTTTAACCCCTCCTTGGATGTGAAAAATAGTCCCTGAACACTACCTTCTAACAGGTAGAAATCAAACAGCCAGAGGGAGCAGCTCACATATTCACATAGGATGAGATTTTATGGCAGGTTTCCAGGCATATGGATTTATGTCTGAATGCAGAGAGGAGGGAGATAGAAAGTGTTGGTGGGGTGGTTCCCAGGTGGATTAAATGCTTACTTTGTACATGCTTGTAACTGTGTGTAGTGAGTGTGTGTATGTACACACAGGTGAGCGTGCACATACTCGCCTGTGTGTGTGTGTGTGTGTGTGTGTGTGTCTGTGTGAGTGAACATGTATGTGCACACTCAAGCGTATGAGAGTTGTCACTCCTGTTGCAGCTCACTCCATTAGTGGGTAGGGATTCCTGTATCTTGCTCCTCGCCAGAGGAGACCAATTAAAGCCATCAGGCAGCGTTGGGGGAGCCGGGCTGCTCTCAGTGCCTGCGGAGCTGCAGAACAGAGGGTTTAAACTGGCTCCATCCTCCTCCATCAGCTCTGCCGTGCCTGCAGACAGGCAGTGCAGGGAGACTCTGAGACAATTACAGGTTCAGGGGTGTTGATGAATTCATAGCTTACACTTTTTGAATCTGTGTTTTTCTTTTGTTTGAGTTTTTATCATCTGTAAAGCACATTGCATCTACTTGCATTAATGGGCTTTTATACATACAGATTATTATTGTAATTATTATGATCATTGTCTTCCCAGTCACAAGAGGCTGGGTTGCAGCATACACTAGCAGAAGGTCAGGTCAGTCTATTAGAAACTTAATAAAGAAAATTACTGAAATGCGTTCAGTCCTCTGCTGTGAATCTGTAAAGCTGTAAAGTTTTAATCTAATAGTTAATTCATTAATTCAGATATAATTTGCTCCCAGTGTTCATAGGAGTGAAATGATGTCCTACTTTGGTCCAAACTCTCTTTTCTAACCTTTTTTCATTAGACCGACAAAAACGTCATGATTTTAAAAAGAGAAGTTTTACAGTGCAATGAGGATGTTTGCTTGAATGCTTTGAAACAATCCCATCTCCCTACTAGAAGTAGCAGAGATTCAACACAGTCTGAGGCGTTCCCAGTGGGTGTTATTATTGTGTTTTCTTGCAGCCTTCCACACTAATGCTGCTCTCATCAGTGATGCTCGACCATGCTTCGGGGATTTGTTATAGCATGGAGCCAGAGATGTCATACCCTGTTACAAAATAAGGAACCAAATATGAACTCTTCCGTTCTCACCCCCCGTCCCTCCCCTCTCTCTCTCTCTCTCTTGCTCTCCCCCCTGCCCTGGGGATCAGTACTGTGGAAATAGAGCCCGCTCCATAGTGTCTACTCAGTAGGCAATAACTCACCGCTCAGGCTCAGATAAAGAGCTCCATTCATTAAAGTGGCTGCTCTCTTTCTCCACACAAGTGACACCTATCCCCCAGGAGAGCATGGTGAACTACAGGGTTGAAACTACAGGCACAGCCTTCTCAAACCCTGATTGCCTCCCTCCAAGCTATTTGGAGAAGCCTAACGTCCTTTACACACCCGCTCCCTAAACCTCATTCTCCATCTGATCTTCATTTCTTCACCTCATTCTTCATTCCCTCGCCTTCCACTTAATACTCTAACTCATTGCCTCTATTATCCCTTTCGCCTTCACCTGCACATCTCCATCTGCTGCCCTAATCACACCTGCACTCTTTTTCTCTGCTGTCACTTTGGTGGTTTCCCCCCTCACTCGCTTTCGCTTCTTCTCTCCCGTGTTCATCTCCATCAACAGCTTTGATCGTTCCTCTTTCGAATATCTATCCTTTGCCATCTCCTCTCCCGTGCCTCTCCTGTCTCTTCAGCGTGTCCGTGAGGTCCCTTAGCACTCGAAGTCGCTGATGCGTGTACCGGTCAGCGGTACTCATGGGTAATGTGTAGATCATTCATCCCCTGGACAGGTATGTAATAGAGGCGGGACGAAGGGGAGAAAGGGGACAGTGGGAGATCTCTAGGGGTATGAGAATCAATTTCATCTGGAATCACCAGAGCAAAGAAGCAGAACCTTGCTCTCTCTTTGAGCTTCTCGTTCTTCCCCCTCTCTCTCTCTCTCTCTCTCTCTCTCCCTCTCCCTCTCTCTCCCTCTCTCTCCCCGTCTTCATTTCCCAACCTTCTATCTCATTTCTCTCTGACTGCTCGTACTGATCAGCTCACAAGACTTTAGCATTACACCAAGCAGCGGGATAAATCCTTTACACAAATTAAAACACAAGTGGCCCATTATTTAAGTCAACCTCAAAAGTATAGTCCCGTGCACAGAAGTGCAGAATCCAAAGAAACACACTCTCCCGTCTCCTTTCCACCATATCTCCGCGGGCACAGTAGTGCATCAGAGCAAGGAAAACGAGAGAGAGAGAGAAAAGAAACACAGATAGGCCCTCTAGTGCTGCTATAGCTAGCCATGGCGAAAGGCCAGCTACACTTGTACTGGAGAGCCAGTGGAGACGAACCGCAGTAACATGCATGCAGGCTCTTTCCGTCACCCGTGAAATAGAGCCTTGGTTAAAAGAGCCCGACATGCATGCGCTTGGTACCTGTAGCAAAGACGTGCATGCTAATGTATTTTAATGGCATGACCATTCAGCACAGGTTCCACTTCATAAACTGAAATGAATGACTATTGGCTCACTAACATACACCATTTGACCTGGCACATGAGAAGAAACGATGATGTGGGAGACGAGTAAAATTGCTCATCAATCACAACCACGGATGGTCAGGCGCTCTCATCTTGTAGTAGTAATGTTCAGTGAATTGATTATGGAATGATGAGGTGGAGTAAAATGCTGCGTCTGAAGCATTTACAGCAGAGTGAACAATTCTTACAATTTATGATGGCCATGAAAGGTTTGCACAGATGTTAATGTCTCTACACAATCCCTACAATGGAGTGTCATTTCTGTAAACCATCTCTTTATTTGGGAAGGAGACAATGATGAAGTGAGATAAAGGAGACTGAGAGAAAGAGAAAGTAAGTGAAAGCCAAGGGAGGTTCTGCCGAGTGGGTTTTCCACTCTGCTGGTACAGACATGATGCATAACTCCACAGCATGCCCTTTAATTGGTGCTATTAATATCAGTTAAAGTTTTAATACCTATTTATTAAAACTTAAACTTTTTTCGAAGACCTAATGTGAATAGCATTATGAATCTCGAGGGCTGTGCTCTATAAAAAGGCTCGGACATAAATTATTAATGCTCTACCACTTCATCTGCAAGATCTCACTCCTACAAGATTTGTTAAAAAGGAAATAGCCCCAAGGTCTAATATTAGGACGGGTTTTCAACATTAAATACTCTACATGCGAGTTCCATATTTCTTGAATAATTCTGCTAAAACTGCACATGTCACCTCCACATTGCTGAAAAGTTTTTAGCAGCGCCTTTTAACCTACTCTTCATTAGCGTGTGGAACCATGACAGGAGATCTCTAGTCTAAATTGGTCATGTTTAAAATGTAAACTGAGTGTGGAGGAAGACAAGAGAGGAATCCTAATGTGCACAGCAGCCTAATTTGTCTGTTTGTATCATTAAAGTCCTTTCCTCTGTCAGATAATGCGTGATGTGAAAAGCCCTAGCACTTATCTGCTGGAGAAAAAGGCAAATATAAAGCGAGAAACATTTTAGGAAGCCGTAGATCCAGTTATCCCCGGTTATTAGAGTTAATTATGGTTCAAAGATTAGAAACTTTCTGCTCTGACACTGAGTTATCTGTAGTTAATAGTTTGAACTTTACAAAAAAGTTTTAAAGTTAATTCAGCGGGCAACACAAGCACCAGCAGTTTGAAATGCCTTCATATAGAGAAGGGAAGATAAAAATTATATTTTTTTATTATTTTTTTACATGTGATATTGCATTGGCATGAAACGATATATGCTTTGTATCATATGGGAAATAGAAACCATGAAAAATATTTAGCAGATTCCAAAAAGTTATTCTTATGTTGATGAAATGTAACGTAATTAAAGTGTTTATGGACGAAATGCGTACGCTTTCAGATAACGACACAACGTCCATGGTATCTGATGTGTGAATAGGGATTCCAACACCACACATATAAAAATAAAATTGGCGTGCCTGATTAAACTTGCAGGCATGATGGCACTTGCATCTTACTCCCCCACGCTCTACTTCTTTCCCTCTCTTCTTTCTTGTATCCTCGATCAACCCTCATAACCCCCAGTGTTCTATTTCATCACTTTCCCTCACAGTGGTCTGCTGCACCTCCATCTCCACCTCACAGTTTCAGCTGGAGAGTATGAAATGAAGCTTGTATAATTAAATATTAACAGCCTGCTGATGAGGGGATTGAGAGCGAGGGTGGGAAGAGGAGAACGCTACTGAATCCTCTGCCCTACTTCTTACTGTTAATGTCCACTGGGAATTATTCATGTATCAGCTAACCTGCACTGGCACCTAAGAAGGCACAAGGGTAGCAGTGAGCTGTGCCAGAGTGGCACTGAGTGAGCCAGGGTCAATCAACATTAATAGAAATCCTATTGGGGGAATAGAATTCCAGGGCAAAGGAAAGCTTTCATTATTAATTATGCTGTTCTTATCTGTTTAGATGGGAGTTTTCAAAAGGGAAGTGGCTGCAGTATTAAGTTTTAGCTATAGTGCAGATTGCAAGTGCATAGGTAATTGTCAACATGCCAGTGTCTCCATAGTGCAGACCAGAGAGTGCTGAATTTATTCCGAAGCGAACCACCAATTAGCTCATAACACGTCAACATGTCTTAATTATTCAGAGCTAATAACATGCTCATGCAAATTTCTGAGTCCTAACTTTTACCCAGAATTTGATGTTGGCAGTCATGAATAAAGCCAGATGACTTTTTATGAGGAAGTGCTAATTTTAATCCACTCGCTATTATCATATTTGTCTTCAGCTGACTCGCAGCTTAACATGCACTAATAGCAGAGGAAAATGTGTAAACCCTCCTAAGGGACAATACATGTTCCAGTTCTGGTGTTTGTTGAGGCATTAACATACACAAGTCCTCATAATCTCGACAATTAGTTTTGATTAAACCAGGGTTTATGCAGTATCTGAGCAGCGCGAGTCGATCGGAATAATGTGCCGCGCGGTCTTTCAGTTTCATTGTGCACTGTGTAACAAAGATGAGATTTTAGAAATGCGTCCCTCATAATATGACGCATTAGAAGACATGGTAAACTTGAGTCTTTGCTGAGTTGTGCTTGCTGTTTGACTGTTAGTGTTGTGTAGCGTGCTTAAGCTCTATCTGGTACTCATACTGGTGCAGTCAGGCTCTAAAGACTTCTCTGCTCACACCTCATAGAGCAGAGTCTTTGTCTGTGTATCAGTGCATTGCTCTTTGCATGCGTGCATCTGGCTTTTCTTTAAAAGTGGTCATGGGCAATGTTCCCTGCCACTGCCTCTTAATTTCTCTCTGTGAGACATCCATGTTCAGAGTGAACGCATCACGCAGCTCAAGGAGGGTCGTGAAGCAATTAGGGCTCTCTGCCGCCCTTTGAAATAAAGGTCCCTGCAGCCCCAGGCGAGCTATGACGGGAGAAAACACAGAAAAGACTTCAACTACAGTCGCTCCTGGAATTCAAAGGGATGAACAGCCACTCATTTTTACCTCCCTTCCACTTTCTGCTTTGCTCAATTGCAGAACCTAGTGGAGGTAGTGAGAGGTGGACTGTGTCTCTGTGTGTTTGTGTGGAGTGTGTGTGTGTGATCTTCTTTTCTTACAGCTGTTAACCAACCTACACGCAACTTCTATGGCGTGGCAACCTTGTTTCGGATTCACCTTCGCTTTATTCCCATAGCTTTCATGTATTTCTATAACTCAGTGAGGCGGACGATGAACATGGTCGCTCGAGTGAATGTTAACATAACAAGACTTAAACCTAATCAGAGCTCAATCTATCAAAAATGTGACTTTTTCTTCTTCTCTCACCTGCTGCCCCTGGCTCATTACCATGTATGCAGACAGACACGCCTGCTACCCACACACACACACACACAGACACACACACACACACACACACACACACACACACACACACACACACACACACACACCTCCCTAGGATGCACAGCAAGTCATTAGCGCGCCCTGTTGTTCTTCTGAAGGGCCAAAAACTCACCTCAAACTTGAAACTCAAAAATAGCTGATGAAGGTCGTGTGCATTGCTCCACAGATTTGTCCCCGTTTGGAGTTTTAAATTCCAAATGTGGGCATTATTTTTGGTTTTGAAACGCCTCCCAGCTGCTCACAGGAGGTATTTGTTATATATAGTCTAAGGAACAAAGTTAAGCCAGAGAGGGAAAACACAGGGAGAGAGAGAGTAATTGGTAGTGAAAGAGAAGAGTAGATGATTTCCCCTGCTACTACTCTGGCTTTAAAGAGTAAACATAATAATAGTGCTCACCTTTTGGTGTCGGGGGTTTTGGGGGCCCAGTTCATCTCAGTATTACTGTGGGAAGCACAGCTCCAAATATCTGCTTTGTTAACGAACTCCACAATGAGGACAAGGCTGAAATAAGGATTAAAGTCTCCCAAACCACCAGTGCTAATTACACCATTACTACTACAACTACCATGACTCATCAGCATTATCATTATTGGAATAGATGTTTTTTTTGCAAGCACATTAAGTGACCAAATGATAAAAACAAAAGATTAAACAAGCAAGAAAAATACAAAAACGAGATGGCAACGTAGCCAAAATAGTAATCACTAAAATAAAACATGAAAAGGAAGTTCAAGGACTATTAAGTAAAGATAATTACGTAAATGTTTGTTTTTAAAAATGGGCTTTTAAAGATGATACTGACGCAGACTGAACTCATTAGGAAGGTCATTCCAGAAACAGAAACTCGCTGATGGCAGAGGCTCAATAATCCCTTTATTCAAACACTTCACAAAATGTATTTGACAACATGTTGTCATTATTATATTTGTATTCTTTTTTTAAATTGCTGCGATAAATCTAGGTGTATCTGCTGATGCCAGTACTTCAGAAGTGTTTTGTGTGGGTTTAGGAGCAATATCGCTTGTTTGGTGTTGTTGATAATGTGATTGTGCTAATGACAGTGGTAATTGCATTGGGAGAGTGGCCTGTTTGTTGCTGAGCTTGTAAAATAATGGCTGAACATGCACCTGCCATCTCCAGAGATACTCATTAAAGAGGAGAGATGCCAATTCCCAACATCTCAGTACCCCTTGTAGACACACATTGGAAACTGTACACGCGCACACAACACACACACACACACACACACACACACACACACACACACTAATCAAAATGGGATTTGTTTCCCCCTTTGGTATGATTCTAATTCTCGGTCCGCATTTGCCAATTCCTCAAACAAAATGAAACATTTCTCTGTGTTTTTGCTCCCCAGCTGTAGTGAGAGTAAACGGCGAGAAATACAAGTTAAGGTGTGAAATTACAACCTAACACTATCTTCTCCTCTCCAACTTAAAATCAGGGCAGCAGCTAATGCCGTAGAGTACTGAATCACCTAACAATTATTCAGAAACATACCCGGATAAAAACTGATTGAACAAGAGGAGATGAAAAAGAAGTATATACGTTTGATTTCAGTCTGCGGCCCTGCCCTCGTGGGCAGCCATGTAGATTGATAATGGCAGATCAAAGCATGCTAAGTGGATAGTTTGTAAAGAGTGAAATAAGATGTGCTCGCTCAGTGTGGACATATTTGCCAACGGCTCCAGTGGAAGTCACAATTTGCATTAATTTGCATGTGGCATGTTTAATTTGTGTTTAGTCCTGACGCCACATGAAAGACACAGCAATACGTTCATCTTAATAATAATAATAATTACGGTTGCTCACTTTAATCAACTCAATCTTATTGAAAGTCACGTGTATAGAAAGTTAACAAGAGTCCCTGACCATGTGTGTGTGCATTGGTGTGTAATGCGTGGAGGTGTGTGTGTGTGTGTGTGTGTGTGTGTGTGCACTTTGAGGCTGAGCATGTGAACAGAAAGAGGATTTTAAACTTTCCGTTTCATCTAATTGGTCTGCCAATTCTTCTGGCAACCCGCTGCTGCTCTTCTGTTTGACCGCAAGCCCTTTTACTCTCAGCGAAATCAAGAGCGCTTTCGCTGAGTCTGTCACCTCCGTCTTTTACTGTCAATCACGTCTCTCACTATTCTCTCCTCCCCCTTTTAACTTCTCTTATCTCTAACTTTTAAAAGTCCCTTGTCTCTATCATCCCTCCCCCCCCCCCCCCCCCACACACACACACACCTCCTCCCTGAATCATTTGTTCGATGCTTTTGATTTTCTACTTGAAGCCAGGAAATGAAAGGTTAGGCGCTGTGATTGTTAGCTACTTGGTTCCGGTTTGTCCTGCTTCAGGCCTGTCAAAGGACCTCTTTAAAGGTTCAACGGGAAGAGCAGGAGACGCGGATGAAAGAGCAGAGGATGACATTTGTTAAGCATTGCCATCTTTCCTCATTTGACTGCTTTCTGTCTTGTCTCTTGATGGCATGTTTTCCCTTTAACATCTTCAAACAGTGTAACAAATTATAAGTATGTATCTGACTGAGTGTTTGAAACACTTTTCATCTTTAACACTAGTCTTCACTTTCTTCCCCACTTTTCAAAGCAAAGGAAATACCCAGGGCTCTTTTCTACAACCATCTTCACTACTGATTTTTCTTCACATTGGGGGCTTTGCAAAGAATAGATTGATCCCAGTCACCGTGTGTCTTTGTGCTGTCTATGATCAAGACATCTATAAAACTGAGAATAACACAAAAAGGAAGTGATGAGGCACAGATATGGCAAACAGAGGTTAAGAATGTAAGGAATAAGAGAATAGTGTTAGAATACAGCTTTCAAAGCTTTGTAATTCAAAGTGTGTATTATGCCTTTTTTCATCCGTTTGTGTGTGTGTGGTGTGTGTGCACATGCATGTGTGTCTGTTTCAGATAGCGAGGAAGCGGGAAGTATTTCTTTTTGTCAGAGCAGCAACATAAGTACAGTGAAAATGCCTGTAAATGACCCAATATGAAATACTGAATAAGTGCTGTTCAAAGGGACATAGAGCTCAGATGGATGATTTGATGGACGGTCTTCATACCTATCCTCGTCCACATTTATAGAAGCTTCAGTGCTGCATTATGGTCTGCTAATCTTTCTTTAGCTGAAATCATGAGGTCATTTTAAAGACATGGAAGCACCTTCTGCATCGCTCTTCCTCTCTCGGTCCCCTCTGGCCAGGACTGGTCATTTGGCCACCATGGCAACGAGACTCTTACCCTATTCCCATATCCGCCCCAGACTAGTTCACCCTGAAAATGTCATATCTAATATTGACTCATTTTAGCATGAAACTTTAATAAGCTGTCAGAGAGGGGAATCCAAGCAGACACTGTCCATAAATGGTGTATCCGGTCTCAAATGATTGGCCTTGTTCTTCTTTTTCAGACCCATTCACATTTATCTTTCATTTTCCTCTCTCTTACATGCCCCTTAATGTATGGCTGTGTAATATTTCATAGCTGCGCATGACTTTCTTCCCCCCCCCCCCCCCCCCA
This sequence comes from Cottoperca gobio, assembly GCF_900634415.1. NCBI lineage: Eukaryota > Metazoa > Chordata > Actinopteri > Perciformes > Bovichtidae > Cottoperca > Cottoperca gobio. Next base: position 5,340,578 of record NC_041361.1, read on the forward strand.
TGCCGCTTCACATTACGATTTCATCCCCTTGGTCGGGGGATTCAGCTTTCCTTTTTCTTCCATTCTCTTTTTCTGTGCTGCTAACCCGCCCCTCTCTTTCCCTTTGTTGTCTGTCCTCCTGCTGTCATCTGATTGATGCCTTTGCCAGTGTGCTGCGTACTTCATTAATCTGATTTTACCGTGTCTCAGGTGGGCCCTGCACTGGGGAGTCTGTGAAGAACTAGAAATGTGTCAGTGGTGTTCGGGGGCATGGTGCCCTACTGAGCAAATAAAATCACCCAAATAACATCACAACATCGCCGCCTGTCAGTGCTCCTGTGACAGTAGACGGGTAGAAAGCGTTGCATCGAGACCGTTCTGGGAAGCTAGTGGAGACAAATATTCACACAGGCCTGCTGGGGCTAAAGGACGGATGTGCCGCATGGTGGAAACATACATATCAATCTTTCTGGACACACACATTACATCCTGACCGGATCTGCAGATGGCAGAGGTGATACCGTATATTTGAGATTACTTTGGCCTCAAATGCCTTTAACCCTTCCCGTATCTGTTGGAGTGTTTTATACAGAGCCCTCAGCACCATGATAAAAAAACTCTACAGACTTGTGTGCAGTGTAATTACAGAGTTAGTTGAGCTCCGCTTCTCTCTTATCTCCTCTATTGGGACAAGAGCCCCGTGAATGGACCCCTCTGTTCCCCTTCCACTCCAGAAAGTTCCCAATCACTATCAGTAATAGATTTGCTCTCAGTCTCTCTCCCTCTTTATCTCACTCTCTCTCTCTCGCTTGCTTCTTTATCAAGCTGCTTTCAGTCATGGAGTCTGTTACTTTGCTGGATTCATTCATCTGTTAAAAGAAAATGGCTTTGGGGCTGTCACTTACAGATGTCCGTTATGGAAAAGTTACACGTTGTCTAACAGACGGGACTATTACGCTAAGTGTCGGGGAGTCAAGGGTAATGTTTTAGGTGACACATTGTTTACTGCAGCGTGGTGCTGAGCTGCCTCGCTATCTAATCCTTAGCACTCGAGGGAAACATTATTTCCTTCGACACTGTACGCAAAACGTTATATATATATATAAGAGCATCATGAAGTTGTGCTGGCCATGTGACTGCTGTTATTCACACCTGAGCCATGTGACATATGTCACAGAGACAAGTAAACGGAGGTCGAGCACCTTTTACACAAACCTCGGTTCCTCTCGTGTGTGTGTGTGTGTGTGTGTGTGTGTGTGTGTGTCTGTCATCATTGTGAGGTCTGTTTGTGCATTCAATAAGAACTAAAACACAAATGGACTGTGACTTTTGTGTTTACAAAAGCCTCCGCTGCTGTTTTGCCTCTTTCTTTCTGCTGAGGACAGCAATAGGTGTCAAAACAGAGCGGAGTTTGACACCCTGACGCTGCTTGAATCTCAGGCCAGAGGCTGTCAGTTCAGTGAGGGGGAGAGGGAGGCTCAGTGCCTCCTTTGAAGGCCTGTCTGTTTGACATCGCCATCCGACTGCATTATCTGTATTCTTATGCAAAGCCTGTATAACTCTGTCATTCAGAGCGTACAATGTGTTAGTATGCTTGTTTCTGTGTGTGTGTGTGTGTGTGTGTGTGTGTGTGTGTGTTTCTGCACTTACACTTAAAAAAGGATTGACGAGACCTATGAAGTGTTAACACAGCAGTTTTATTCAGTGAGGAATCATAATGAAGTACTGCTACATGTGTTATGGCACCTGCGAGATTTCCATCTCAAAAAATAAATATTACTTCTCCATTTGAGCAGAAGCCACGGTAGGAGAGGTGGAAGTAATGCCGGACATGTCTTTCTCTGACTTTCTCCTGCCACACCTGTCATTTGAGATCTCTATAATGGATGTCTTATTGCTACACTGACAATGTGAGCGGGAGTAGGTCAACTGCGATGTCTGACATTTTCTAAGCCTTAATAAGGAGTCACCTGGTCAAACAACATTTGAGTTCTTCAAAATCACATGTAGCATGCTGTGTTTCCACACAAACACACTAACACATGCTGTATCCTCTACAAAGAGTGTATCACGTAGTGGGGAAGAGTTCGCCATCTGTTGTCACCAAATTGACAGGATGTGATATTGATGAGAGGGCTGTTATCTTCAAACCATCGTGAGTCAACGCTTCCTCCAACACACTGTATTGTTCCAAGCTGTTAACCCTATTAAAATTCATGGGGATTTGCCTGCTTGCTTTTTATACCGTTTCTTACATTTCTAACTTTTTTTTCTCTCTCTTCCAAGCAATTAACGTGTGAGTGAACTTGCCGCCTCTGCGGATTCCTAATAGCCTGTCCTTGACTTACTGAAAAGATAGATGAAAAAAAAAAATACACTGACTGTTTTTGAGAGCAGAAAAAAAACTGTTAATTGAAACCAGGGAAAAAAGGAAAGAGCCGATGTGTAACGCACATCACAGTTCTCTCTAGAAGCACTGTCAAACAAATTGTCTGTCGGCTAATAATGTAATAACACAGCCGAACAAAGCAGTCTCTTCAAAGACATGGCAGGAATAGGCTGAGGAGAAGAGAGTTGTGTTAGTTAATTTTACCTCTTCCCCCGGACTTGGCTGTTTTTTTTTTATCAACAATGCTTCAGCACGTATAAGAAAATCATGTTCATAGATTCCCAATCTCTACCCTCTGTCCAACTATGTGCTGAGCTGCACAGGAAATGAGTGTTTCGTCTGTCTGGACTGCTATGCTGTGGAAAGAGAATTGTGCTTGCAGAGGCTTTATTTGAATTGCAGAAATTTAAATATATTATGTTCATGCTTTAAGCAATTGATAAAGGCGCATTTGCTCCAGGAATATATGAAAAGATATATCGTATAACTGGGAGATGTGAGAGTTTCTTGCAATTGTAATAAAAAATAAATAAAGGCTGCAGCTTTCATAATCTATATTAGAAATAAATGTGCATGGTTGTTTTCAGAGCTTTGTATTACACGGTTCCAGTGTCACATTTTATAAATATATTATTAATATTAAAAATGATATATACAGATGTTCACGATTAAATGCAGCTATGAGGAAGAATGATTGCACCTTCGCTATCTCCCCATGCATACTATTAGTTTTCAGTGAATTTATTACTCAAAACAAATAACTATTCATTTGAAACTAACGATATTCTTTGTATTATGTTTTCGGGTTGTCCTTCCCATTCTGCTGAAGGCGATAAGTCCGAAACATCCTGCAGGGATTGTCTTCAAATTTGGCACAAACGTTCTCTTGGACCGAAGGATGAACTGATTGGAAATTGGTGATCGAAGTTCAAGGTCAAAGACGGACTCACAAAATGCTTTTTTGGCCATAACTTAAGACATTTTGGACAGGCATGGATATCAACTGCAACTCGACTGGTTGTCAGAGGCAAACAAACATGAGGCGGTAATTCTAGTTTCTTATTACATATTTGAAAAATGTTTCCACACACCCCTACTCTTATTTTGAAAATCAACTTAAAAAAAACTCATTTGTGATCAGTTTATTTTGCATTGTGCACTTTTGAACGTTTGCATGCGGAGATGACACCATGGCAACAGTAGGGATCAAAAGGTCGCTCGTAAGATACATCAATGACGTGCACTCTTTTCATAACTAACCTGTCTGAAGACTGCTTATCATTGAACTTCCAAGTAAGTAAATCTTCTGCAGAGGATGGCCTGAGGCAAAACATTCACCTTTGACATGGAGATTCTATTATTTTATATACAGCATGGTTTCTCCTCGTAGCATACATCTCTTGCCTAACTAAAGGCAGGCAGCTGCAAGTTGCTCATTAGAGCACATTCTTTTTTGTTGGACTGGAAAAGGAATTTGTATTCTATAGGATTTCAAAGAACTTCACTTGGAGACATACAGTACGAGTGTATACATGAGAAAGTGCATACAGTATGCAGTACAGCCCGTGTACTATATAGCTATCAGCTGCTGTAAAAGGACACTCTGCTCCTTGCATCCGCAAACCATCCAACACTATTCCTTTCTACCAGCATCCAATATGCAGTGTCCTTAGTATTCTCAGATTAGGATTTCCCGTACTATATCTTCTTTTGGACAGTCCACTTATTATTCATCCCATGTTAGCAGATGATCAACAGCCCAGTGGCCGGGCTCTATCCCTTTCTGCTCTAGCGCATTTTCTGTATGAAATGTAAAGCTGCACAAAACAATATTTGTAAACTAACAATCGCTCAAATGATTGTGTAATGTAAAAGGGGTTCCTGGAGCTGGAGAACATGTCCCGGGCTCTTTGGTTTCACTTCAGAGCATCCATCTTTTTTACAGGTTGCAACTTTACTTTAAAAAGAGAGTGAATATTGGACTTATATTTGTCGAATGGTTAAGGAATGTAAACATACGAGGAAGGCGACTAGATGGACACAAAATGATATACGTTCTTAACAAACATACTCCTGCTGCTGCACCGTAGGACCAAAATAGACATACTGCCTACATTCAAAATGTGTGTATTTGTCACTTCTGGCTCGCACATCATCTGCTCTAATCTCTCTGTAATTGCATTTTGGTACTACACACACAAACAGACACAAACACAAAGCATAGCACCTGCATCAGAGGAAATCCAACTGCCCTAAGAGCCGCGGGAAGAAAGGTGTTTGTGGATTATAGTGTACGTGCTGTCTCAAAGAGTAATATCTGCTCCAATGAAGTGATGGAGCTATAGAGGAGGTATATCCGAGACACACAGCCAGACTGGACTTAACCACCGTACCCTAACAGAGCAATCCCTCGATAGATCTGAGCAGCCCTGGAGATCCTTCTGTCCACATCTATCTTCCCTCGCACATACACACTCACACGAACGCTTGTCCATCACAGTAGTGTCATGTTTCTGGAAGTCAGCATTTATCAGGCCAGGGGCCAGGCACAAAAGTCCACAGAGAACCGTGCGTTGGCCTGTCAGCACAGAGGGATCAGTCAGTATGGATTTCCAGCCGTACATGACCAAAACTGTACGTCTGCAGCACTATCTTCGATCACCAGAGTCCTGCAATAGATACTGTATGTTGAGTAGGCACTTAGCGGAGCAGACCTGATGTTTTCTTCCCCATGTTTGCGAGACTCTCCTCTGGGTGATCAGCTCTTTTCAAAAGTTCAAAAGTTAAGCTCTTTAGTAGTATGTGTGTGATTCCAAACTATTACTGTGGCGACCAATACATTTTCAATTAATTAATTGCTTATTAAATATAAAAATGTATAATTAGTAGGAAAATAATTCACAATATTCCTCTCAACTAGAGCCCGAGGAGAATTCTTGAAATAATTCAATTTCCTTTGGCGTGAAATGAAGGAAAGCAAGAAAACTCACATTTTTTAATGTTTGGCATTTCTTCCTTCAAGAACTAATTGGTTTTTAAAAATGATCAGAATTTTCGGTAAAGGACAAATCAGTCCATTAAATGATGGGGATGATAATTGTTTTAGCGTTAACCAAAACATTTGGCATGGAGAAAATCGCAAAAGGCTCCGGATCAGATTATGACTTTGATCCAAATATTAAACAAAATATCATAAATCTGTGTGAACGCAACCAGTTTAATCAATACTTAAACAGTTATTGTACCAAATGAGGGATGTTTTAATCTGGGTGTGCGCGTGCATATATGAGAGAGAAAAAGCGAGAAGAGAAATCGTGCTGAGGCTGCGTTTGTCAGGTAAATAGTGGCGATGACAGCAATAAAATGGAGATACTAATGGTCATGAAGGCGATAAAAGAGTGTGTAAAGTAGCCTTCCCAGCAGACTTGGAGGTTGAGGTGATACTAAGACTAACTGCTTCAGAATGGTTATGGCTGTCATTACAACGCCTCTGCATCCCTAACAAGGATTATTGCACAGAAAAGGACGACCCAGGAGACACTTAAATCAGCGTGTGTGTGTGTGTGTGTGTGTACAGTAAGTATCTGTGTCTAAGTGTGTCCCAGAATCAAAGACTATGAGCTCCTATGTGTGTTTGTAGTGCGCTCTGTTTTTCAGTGAGCGCTCCCAGTAGTGCGTTTAAAACCGACAGTGCAGGGGAGAAAGCCTGGGAGCGATGTGTGCTAAAAGTACATGTCATCTTCAATAAAGGATGACAGAGTCCACAGGTCTACAACTGCATCCTGTTCCCTGTAGAACTCTAGGCAGCAGCATCATGTAGCACACAAGAGGGCCTCTTCTCAACAGCGATGAAACATTACTCTATTCATGAAGCGGCGGTTTGAATGCTGCTGATATCGGGGACGATATTGTGATGTGTTGCACACTGTGTTCACTTTGCCGGATGTCTGTGGGGAGAATGTGAGCCGCTCTTTCAAACGCAGTCACATTTCAATTCGGAAAATGTGCATGTTATCTTAGTGTGAAAACATCTTTACTTCAAACGTTGACTGTTTGTGTGTTATTTGTAAGATATATTGTATTCTGCACAGGAGCAGAACACGCTAGTCCTTCAGATAGCCAGTCAAAGCAAACACACATATACACACAGTCAGGTTTGGAGACGACAGTGTAAGGAATAAAGACGGAGTGAAGCTCAAACGGCATCATATCCCCATCATTACCTCGACTCATCATGCATGTATTAGGGAGGAAATTCTGTTTTATACCCTCAAAAAACAAGTGGGCAGGAGTTCCATGCAAGAAATTCACAAAAAGAAAAATGAATAATAGCTGACGAAATATTCAGATGATATATATTTATATATATATATATAACCTTTTCTGACGTATAACATCATTATTGCTCCTCTCTTGACTGCATTACTTAAACTCTTTGAGCCATGAATCCCAACTCAAAGATGCCACTTCAAAGCACTGAGTATGTTATAAGATGGCAATAAAACCTTTAAAAGCAAAACAATTGTTGATGTTCTTGCTTTTTTTGGTCGGCTAGATGAGCTCTCGCAAATCAATCACAAGTCACAAATACTATTTGGAGTGACGTTTGTCAGTTTCAGAGCTGCGCTGAGTATGCCAGACAGTTAATCTGGTGGGAAAAAGCTGAGAGGGCTTGTGAGGCAGCAGATAGCCACCTCTGGGCTGACAGAGCCTATCTCAGCTCTGTCTGTCTGCCCATGTGTCATCTCTATCTCCCCTTTTTGTACTTTGTAAGGCTTAGTTGTGTACACTGTAAAAGCTCACATACATATACACAGGCACACACTGACAGGAGGACACACACACTGATGGGAACAAATATTCAAGCACACTCAAGCCCACAATCTCCCATCACCGTTTTTTCTTTGCGCATGCTCACACATGCAAACTCACACAGGCATGGATGCACACACACGCACACAGCAGAAAATCAGATACCTGCTTACACATACAGTCCACACTTAAAGACACACAGTGGCTGCCAAGCTCATCAGAGTCGATATCTTCGGCCGATCTTTCCATTTTAGAGAACATGTAGCCAGTTGAAAATGGAGAGATTAAGCTCTTTGGCTGAACGTCAGCACGAGGCAGGAGCTGTGGCGTTTTATCTCTGAGAGAGAGAGAGAGAGAGAGGAGCGTCTGTATCAGACTTTGATTGTGATTCATTTCAGTTCCTGGGGCCTGGTCCTATCTGTTCCTGTTTAGTGTGTGCAACTCTGATAGCATCTGGACAGGAGGCAGACTTAATTGTTCTGGTGTAGCCTGTAATCCTTAAGGCTCCTGAGATCTGTTGCAAGGACAATTCAAGTATGAATGAGAGCGTCATCTCTCCAATTAATCTCTATTCACATCATATCGATGGAAGAGAACAGACTGTCTCACTTAACGCCCGTCTGCTTACCTATCTCTGAAGATAAAAGGCAGATCGTTGCTTTATCTATTTCAAGATATGATGATGCTTTATATCTTTTTAAAGATGTTAAAGCCACCTAGCAAATATCCTTTTCACATCTTTAAATATATTTATCAGATATATGTTTAATGTGTTTTGAGATATAAAGTAGATATGTTATGTAGTTAAGATAATATACAACAATTATACATTATAACCTCTTAATAAACACGGAAATGATATTTCAGTTACATTTATATAAAGCTGAAACAATTATTGTATTGATTAATTGATTAATCTGTCATTTTGATGATCAATTAATTGTTTATTATTATGCAAAAATATTCCAGTCAAATATGAGAATAAGCTGCATTTCTCTGTTTTATATAATTTGAAATCTTGTTGGGGTTTAGTCGGACAAAAACAAACTATTTGAACGCAGCTTTGCACTTTTCTTCCCTCTATTTTCTGGAGCCGCATTTAATCTTAAATCAGAATATGGCAGGAGGTCGAGCGAGCTCATTGGCCTGTGTGTAAATGCGCGTGTGTGTTTGTGTATGTATAGTGTGCATGCATGCATAAATGTATAAAATACTATCTATCATTTTTTCAAATATAAATAAATCACAGAAAAGAATAAATCATTTCAAATGTTGCGATAGTGATGTGTAGCGCCGCGCCTGCCGCTGCGCCCTCCTCGTTACTCAGCTCCAGATTCAGGGTTTAACCGGGGTGGACCTAGGGGCAACGATGGAGGGGAGCAGGGGAATCATAGGCTCCTCCATCATCTGGTTTACCTCTGAGCGTCTCTCTGTTGGCTTCACACTCTGAATAATGATGCACCACTCCCTCCCTATGATTATAATCCCCACACAGTGACCCACGGACAGACCACACATCTCCCCCTCCACTGCAGCACTCCACTTATTCCACGTTTGTATTTCCCTTTCTCTCCGTCTCTTTTTTTTCTTTCCATTTCGGAGTTGATCTTGATCATCATGATCATATGTATTCCATAATAAATGAAGCTGCCTTGTCTGGCCTTTCCCTTTTATTAACAGGATCATCATTTGGCAAAAAATAGGGATTAGAGAATGCAGTAAAATAAATCCTGTATTCCCAGCAGGGGATTCATTGTGCACGGCCCCCACACACACACACACACACACACACACACACACACAGCTGGATATCGTGCCTTGTCCCTCTGCTCCCAAGAAGTGCAACCAAACCCATCAGAATCCTTACACCCTCACCCTTTTCCCTCGCCCCCCCCATGTCTGCAGTCCAGTTTTACAAGAGATGGCTTTTTTGAGCCCTTGTCTGGGTTCATTCTTAATTTATCAGTCGCTACTGTATTTGCAGACGTAGGACTTTAATTCTATTCCCGGTGTGCAGCAGTGTCCAGCCGGTTTGTCAGTGACGGCTCAATTCTGAATTGCCAAGTGTTCCTAAGCCCTCAGAGGGAATCCGAAAGAGATGAATTGTCTTCCTTCCCGACAGCAGCCGTAGCAAAATCGTCACATCCCCGCTCCATGAACCGGCTGATAGGTGCTTCCTTCTGTAGCTGCTGATAGTGCCGTGCACGGCGTGTGTTTTTGGGAGTAGGTGTGTTTTCACTTGAAGAGAAAAGCTCCGCTGGGACCAACTTCAAGTTTTGCCAGAAGTAATAGGTACTTAAGATTGGAGTGCTGCTAAGCAACATTAATTGGGAAACAGTCTCAGTTGGCTCAGCCATGGCATCACAGTTTATGTGGAGGTGAGCACTGATTGGATATATTTTCACCGTCATTTCTTTGCATGTCGCTTATTGAATATCTGTAATCTGCTTTGCATTATGGTTTTGATGTCATGCCAGTGTTTTCGCATGGTTTAGACTATTTACATGACCTATGTTCAAAGCATTTCATAGTGTTAGTTTTTTGTCATTGTATGTGTGGTCTTCCCTTTCCTACAATGTGAAAATCAACTTTCAGAAAGAATTGTGCTTGATAGCTGTTTAATATATCAATATTGTGATAAGAGACTAGATATCATCTTAGATTTTTGATATCAGAATATGGCACGTGTCTTTTCTTGGTTTTAAAGGCTGCATTACAGTAAGGTGATGTAATGTTCTGTAAAAATCTCAATGTGTAATTATTTTTGTAAAAAGCAACCATAGTCAACTATTCAATATTGTTGCAATATTGTTATAGAGGTATTGGATCAGAAATATTGTGATATTTGGTTTCCTGCATATCGCACAAACCTATTGCATGAAAACAGTTTGGTAATTTGTCACTGTAACCTTTATTGTATTGTTTGCAAAGTCAACATTGCCTGACTTTGCAAAGATATTAAAACATCTCACTTGGTCTCTAACTCATTGATTGATTAATCTTAAAACACCCACATTTCTATGCATATACTGAAACATTGCAATCCGATATCACAGTATATTCACTGCGTTGCTCCTTCAGCCTCCACTGTGGTCGGATCATTTGAACCCTGTGTGCCAAATAGTTTTCTCCAGCTTCATATAATAATCTCATCTTCCTTCACCTGGTGAGTGGCTGAGAGGTGACTGCACTGTACTACTAAAAATATAGTGTGCCCAAAGGGCATCATAACAAACTGCCTGAGCCAAATAGAAGCACTCCCAACAACCAATCACTAAATCTTCTTCTGGTAATTGAGCCAGCCACTAATCCTATTTTGAGCCATATCAATTAGACTTTGCTTCTCACCTCATTTTCCCTCCAGCACTTCCATAGAGTAGTCGAGGCCTATTGTCTGTTATCTCACACACAAGTGTCCTGGACTATAACAAGAAATAGCCATTTGGCTAATATCGACGTGGCATTCTCTCCCCCTCCCCCCCCCCCCCCCCTCTCTTCCATACAAGTTCACCGTTTACCGCAGCATAAACAAAAGTGCTGTTTTCATCTTCTGTCCTGCTTTGAAGCAGCTGAATGGACAGATCAATGATCTTATGAAAGTCGTTTATACTTTCTGCTCCCAGTTGTGTGTGTGTGTGTGTGTGTGTGTGTGTGTGTGTGTGTGTGTGTGTGTGTGTGTGTGTGTGTGTGTGTGTGTGTGCTCATTCCCAAGTGTATGTCTTTTTCTCTCCATGTCTTTATACTTGTGTCTGTGTGGAGTCTCACCCTTTCAGCTGTATCGACAGTTCACTTCGCACTCAGTTCTTATGGCACAAAGATACTCATTATGTCTCTGCAAGGGTGCGCCGACGCTCAAATCCACTGTGAAGGCAAAAAGCAGATTAAGCAAGTAAAATACACACAAACAAATGAACACACAAATTAGGCTTCTTCAGTTCTTTATTCTGTTATTCAATATTACCATTGGAGTATGGAAACCCAATTCAATGCGACCAGGGACTTAGTTTTCTAATGTAATTTGACTTTTACTAGATTGTGGTGGGAAAGGGATGTTTAATACTGACCTCCCAGAGAGGTTTAAAGTGAGAGGCCAGCACTGAATGGTGTCCACAGGTGGAAAAAAAAAGAAAAGTGGTGCACTATTTTCATTTTCTGCTTAATGAAAAACTTCCCTTTTTTAGTTCCATGCAACACAATAACTTTGAAATACAAGAGTGTACAGAAAAGCGAAGGAAAAACAATGAAACGGGAGTTATCTCTGTTTGTGTGTTGGCTTGTCTGTAGTGTCTGGGGCATTAATCATCCACAGTCCTCCCTCACCTCTGACCCTGCCTTTTAATTGCATCCGCACCTCCTGTTCCTCTCCTGCCTCCTGCTGTTCTTCCTCACCTTTCTCCTCAAACGCTTCCCCTACATGGCAAAAGCATCCACCGCACCTATCGGAGATGATATCTACGATGATGCTTTCTTCGTCCCCTGTTTTCTATTTATCACTACACGGCGAGTTTTCCTCCCTAGATGTGATATTCACATTTAGATTTAAACCTGTCTGCCAATCTTTACTTGTATGTCCCTCGTCTGCTCTGATGGAAAATGGAGGTACTTTCTATTCACCTCATTATTAGGCGCTTTGCCTTTCCCAATGTCCAATTGATACTGATTTTCAAAGGATGTGTTTCAGTGTTTGTTTGTCTTTCTCTGTAAACAGGAGTCAAATTGAAGGAATGCCCTGAGTAAATGAGTCACGCAGCGAAACAAATGTAGATGCTTCAATACATGGCACCCGGGGTAATTGGATGTTTTGACGAGTATGAAAGCGATTTGAATCATATGTGCGGCATTCGCAGAAACGGAACAATTGAACACTTATTGGAGATTCAATAGGAGGTGTTCGACACCACCTGCTACCACCATCATGCACTTAATGAAGCAATATGTTTTGGAACAAGACCTCTGAAGCTGACCTGATGTATTGTGCTGGCTCAACAAGAAAACATACACACACAAAGACACAAATGTGTCCAAAAGACAAAGGGTGAGCGACGAATGAATGAAAAGAGTTATGGTTGTAGCAAGAGGCAACGTGTATAATAAGTGAGGGTTTTGTGTACAGAGGAATACGGGTTATTTAGGGGGAGATGTGGAGGGTAGCTTGTATGCAGACTCAGTAGCTTGGCTGCCAGGCAGGCAGGTGCCAAACACTAGGGCAGAAAACTTGTTCTGGCAGAAGCAGACAGTGCCACCTCCTCCACATGTCCTTTCTTGACCGCAGCCAATACTGGAGTAGGCAGCATCTGGGCCCCATCCCACCAGACATAAACACTGTCTCACAATGTCAGACCTGATGCACCTGTGATTGACAGTTCTCTTTTCAGTGATGTATGATGTCATGTCAGATTTTCTCTTATTTTTAGACTCATACTGCTGCTAAAGCTTGTTTTACAGTAGTTCAACACATCTCAATAATCCATGTACTGTACTGTATAATCCCAAAACAAGTGCTCGCAGTTTAATGAACGAAGTGCGTTCCAATTATAATGTCAGGAGCCTGCAGGCAAGGGTCATTCACAGCATCAAGACATTGCAAAGTTGTATGTTAGAGAAGGAGAGGTTAGACGTGCAGACAGGGATTGAGGCTGTCTGACCCCGGGATCGGGTCGTTACATCCAAACCAGTCAGAGAAAATGTAACGGAACTAATAATGACGGATCCTACTGACCTCGAGCCCTCAGCCTTGCATGCGAGAGCAAGAGAGATGACTTAGCCTTGACTCAAATGGTCAGGCGTGGAGAATGTTTGAATATACAGCCAGCTTCCTAATGAGCAGCCTAATTAGGCACAGACAGGACTTTTGTCTCTTACTGAGCTGTTGTTCAGTCAGTGATCGGCTGTGACGGAGAGAGAAGAGCCAATGACTCAGGCAGAGACTTGCCAAAAGCTGATTTATTGAACGATAAACCTTTCTCTTATCTCGGCATCGTTACTCATATTAGCAGCTTGCGTGATGTGAAATATGACTCAGTGATATATATTAGAATTGTTCAGACAGGCGCATTGTGCTGTTGTCTCATGCAATGCAGGCATTTCCATCCCCGCTGACACTGTTATTGTGCTCTGTTGTCACAGATGTAATTATCTGTTTCCAAAGCTTTGCACTTTATCATTTTTTCTCTTAGATTATCATTTTTTCTGGTACCCCCTTCCTCCCGGTTGCGTGACTGTACCATTAAGTGTCGTCTTTACTGGTTAAGTCGTAACTAAGCATCTGCCTTGTATCTGATGCACAGCATGGGCGTTCGCAGCCACAAATCAAGTTCCAGCGGGACTTAAAATAAATGAGGCTCAATCTTACCCGTGGAGAGCACATTTAGTACTTGCAGTGTGTTTGTTTGTTTGTCTGATGTTAAACAGCAGTGATAATTAGTACCAATCATTGCTTTGATGGTTTTATTTGGTTAACTTTCCACAGCTCTTATTGCAGCCTAATAACCAAATGCAGGTTTCTCCTCTTTATTCTCTCCACAGCGGTCAAGGCCAGCTCACTGGGGTCCTCGTATTAAAGCAGACTGTAAGAATTGCCTCGCACCTCAGATACTTCTCATTTCATGTTCTTGGAGGGAAACTTTTCTCCCCGCCGTAATTGCTCACAGCTTTGCCTAGCTGCGGTGCAGATGGAGAGAAGCGGTTGAGGTTTCTGACCACTGACACTCTTGACACAGTGTGAGAGCTCTGTTAGCTGTGTGTTTGTAGTAATCAAACGATTGTATCAAATGCTGTCCTGTCTAAGGCCGATGACTACAGACTTGAGAAACGCGCGCTCACTACCGTTAGCTTACAATCACATAGCCTCTCTTCTATTATACTGTCCTGCCATCTCCCTCCTTTTTCCATGTGCCAAGAGACGGAGCTTTAGGCCAGTGCTGACAAAACGGCGTCATTATCTTAGCGTTTGCGTCTGCCCACGCTCTGCCTCCATTCATTTCACAGCTAGCCTCCTAGCCCCAGAGGGAGAGATGGATCATGTGGGCGAAAGATAGGTCTCTTCGTCTTCCCCTTCTCCCTCCCCACTTCTCCCCATCTACTGCTCCCTCATGGTTTACCAAAATGCATGATGCCATTATTAAGACTCCCGCTGGCGCTGAAAGAAGCAGAAAAAGAATTGGAATGTTTCAAGAGAGAAGACGGCAAGTTAAGCTCACCTAGTAGTCAAAAGAGAGACTGTCGGTGTCTGCAAGATGCACTCGTTTTTCAAACTAATGTAGTGTGTCAGCTATTTATTGTGTTTCACACATTCAATGCAATCATGCACTTCACAGCTCAAGGTTTCTTCCATACAGAGTGACGCAAATGCTGAAGGTTCATAGATGGAGACATGAAGAGAAACGTACTGTAGCCAAAGTCGGCAAATATGACTGGACACAGTCAGTGAGGCGAGTCTAGTGGAGGGATTGTCACCGTAGTGTCACAGGAGTAAACGTGGGCAGGAATGAGAAAGGACAGGGCACAGCAGGCGCAGCCCTTTAAATCCAGCGGTGAAGTCTGAATCATTTGCTGTTTAATGGCAATCATAACTCATTGTGCAGTTGTAATGTGTTCCACATTAACAGTGTGGGAGCTGGCTGTGGCTCATCTGTGCCTAATGCGCTATAGCTACAGGCTAAGAGCACTCATCAAACACTGTTCAACTATCACTTCCTCCTCTTAAAGTCTTTTGTTTACTTTGTGCACTCCTCCCGCCCACACTGCAACAAAACTTCGGAAGGCCCGAGACACCTCTCGCATTGTATGGTTTCTACTCCGAGTCTCTTGAGACCATGGTTACCTATATTTAGCCATTAGAGGTTATATTTGCTCATTATTTTGAGAGAGCAGTGCAGTGAAGTCTCACTTGTCAGGGAGCAGAGCCTCTTCTGATGCTAATGAGGTGATCCTGTGGCCATGTCTATAGGCCATATCCCAGGAAAGTGTCAGTCTGGGTGTAAACCTTTGTGATTTCACTCTACTGGAGGCATCCAAAGTCTAGAAATAGCTCAGGTGAGGCTTCACAACCCGGCAGAGCTGAGAATGAGAGGCGATGTTTGTGTCAAAGGAGTGATAGATAATGATGGATATGCCTGGAGAGATGCTATCATGCACAGATTGAGCCAAGACAATAAAGCAATGCAAACACGCATATCGTGCACAATGTACCATTTGATTTCCTTTACATCACATCTTCAATGAATGTTTCATTTCAACTGGACAGTTTCCATGCTTTTAGTTTAACATGGATTGGATGTACTTGTGAGGACTATAGGTGACACACACACACACTCACTCACACACACACACACAGTACATAAGAAACACACTCCTCCTACTTTGACCATGTATCACCCACACCGGCACCATCACCCGGTTCAGTCCTTTCCCCCCCTCAGGGTTAAAGAACCACCCCTTCACTCTCTCCATGCATGTTTTCCTGAAGCGTGCAAGGATTAGCTAAAGAGATTATCACAAGCTTTTGCAGTTTTGTGAAGATGAATCATGGTAATGCCACACAGCGAAGCGCCTCATGCATTTCTAAACCCCTCTACTTGGTTTGTGATTTTCCAAACTCATGAGGAGCCAGTTGGCTTTGCCTCACTAAGCCAGGTGCAGGTGAGTCAACTGTAGCCAAATTGGCAAGTTATCACGAGTGTGCGTGCGTGCGTGTGTGCGTGCGCGTGCGTGTGCGTACATGTTTTCTGGTAATTCAGTAAATTAATAAATTGTCTATATAAAATAGCCACATATATACACATATACACTCCTGTGTGAATTAAATTATTGACTAATTAAAAGTACTGAGTATTTTCTCATTTGATGAAGAACATTCAAGTGAGAAATGTATATTTCCAGCTGTACGCAGACTATGTTTACATGCATGCACACACTTACAATAGTTTGATTTAACGACACTATGGTATGGCCATGAGCAGAACTCTTGGGTGTACGCATGCAGGGGTTAAACAATAAAGATACATGACTGAATGAAGAACATCCTGCACACTGCTGTTGAAAAACACTACTCACAATTCATTATAACCAACATTGAGGTTCAGGATTCTCCACCATTAATGTGCAGGGAGAACCTCGTGCTGAGCTGTTTGCACTCTTGTATTCTGGAGTAATGTATAAACAAAGACGCAATCTTCAAATGATATTCCTTCGAAAATATTTCAGATTTTCAGTATGTACTTGCTATTATCAATTTAAAATGTAATTGTGTATCACAATCTCTCAATATATTATTTCATCATGAAATAATCACATTTGAAGACGATAAAAAGTTCACATTGAATTATCGTCCAGCCCCAACCGAGACATATAGCTGCATGTATACAATACACAGTACATAAATCACCTGATACTTTGACAGACTAAAGTTCAAAGTGTTGTATTCTTTCACATCACACATTTGCAATACAACGTTACAGCTTGATAATAACATGTTTGACTTTCACTCAGTCAAATGGAGCTGTCAAACATCCTATGGGGACAACATGCCTTTGGCAATTTTTGACATTGCTACAATGCTGTACATCACTAAAGCATGTTTGCCTTGAGGGGCTTTCTGACTTCTAAGTGCCACATGTGTTTTAGTATTATGAGTGCACAGTGTGCAAATGCACAGTCAAAATGCAAGATCTTGTTTAGTTCAATTTAGTTTACATCCAGCCGTCTACGAAAAACTTTATTCCATTACCTCTGGGTCTACTTTTTTTTTAATTTATTTTTTTTACTGTAAAGTAATTTTTCCTCTGCTCATAGTTCAAACTAGACATTAGCACCTCTCCTGCAGATGGTGCGGCCTAATTGTGTAGGCTTTTTTTTGCCGTTCTGCAGCCTCCCTCCCTCCACACCATCTTCCAGGCTGAACAGATGATCACGGCCTCTGGTTGCTCTCCTCGGCCCAAAAGGCTCTGGAGGATGTTCTCATTAACAGGACTTGTCAGAGCAACCTGCTAGCACTGCTAATTTATTTACCCCGTACACACAAAACGTACCATAAGCAGACACACACACTGATTCACTTGCTTATGTATGCCTATGTCCCTCACACAAACACAGACACACACTTGTCCTCCTCTCATGAAAGCAGACACAAAGACACACACCACATGGCCTCTCAAATAGCGCTCCAGGGCCTTCTCCTGCTGGATTGCACAACAATTAGCTAGAATGAAGGTTAGCGTCGCGTACACAAGTCTGACAAATGATAAATGTGCATTTGTTTGCAAAGCATATGTGTTTGTTTGTGTGTGCTGGAAGATTTGTTTTTGGACGGTAGGGGCGAGGGTGGGCTGTTAGGCTTCTGTCTGTGTTTGTACCTCTGGGAGCCCTTCTCTGCCAGCTTCCTTCAGCCCCCAGCTTCTGTCATTCTCTCCCTATACTGTGTGTGTGTGTGTGTGTGTGTGTGTGTGTGTGTGTGTGTGGGTGAGTGTTTGAGAGAGGCTTTAAAGATGTTTGCCTGTGTATAGGTGTTACCTGACATATCAGTGTGCACCTTATCAACAGTTGCAGTAAAGCGTACCTGTATTTCACACTTTCACCCACAGGAGAGATACTTGGACCGTTCAACCTGTGTGTGTGTGTGTGTGTGTGTGTGTGTGTGTGTGTGTGTGTGTGTGTGTGTGTGTGTGTGTGTGTGTGTGTGTGTGTGCACACAAACGCATCAATGTGGACACACAAGTACACTAAAACCACTCGGCTCTGTCATTCTTTGGGCTAACCCTAACCCTGTTATTGTTTGTAAGCCCTTAGACACATTTAGCTGACAGTTTTAAGACCCATCTGTCACTTCTCTGTAAACGCCGCTCATTCAGCTCACAAGAAGGTTCAGAGCTGCTACATAATAGAAAAACATTGTGTACTCACATGATAGTGGCACAGATGCCCTCAGGAAGATGTTGTTAGTAATCATCAGTGACTAATGTTTCGCCTTTTGCTTGCTTGATGACACTATACTCTAGCTTGCAGGTTTATACACACACATACGCAAGTTCTGTATGTACACACAGATGTACCCACACACACACACACACACACACACACACACACACACAGGTCAGCTCTGTCGTTTGTTGAATCATAGTATCTTACCACAATTAGAAGCATGCAATTTATTCTTATCTCAAGTCAACTCCACCGATTTCACACATTCTAGTCTGTTTACGGTAGGGTTGGGTTTGTTTGACCGATTCTTTTGAGGTGTTTTTTGTCATTTTATTTAGTTCATTTATTGGTTTATTGAGTTAGAAAAAAAGTGAGATTACCCGACCTTTATAGCCACACCTCTGCTAGGGGCTAGTGGCTCACCCAGCCCCAACACGTCGGCAGTCAAGATGCATTATGGGTAATGTAGTCGCCAGGTAAAGGACATTATCTCTACTATACTATGCTATTTATAGACTTTTGAAGTTTAAGTGGTTAATACAGGAGCAATCATCAAGTAGTGTTTGATCCAGTTCTAGCTTAAAAACTGTGAAATCAATACACAGTAATGAAAGTTTAACTACAAAGTGTAACGTGTAGAAGTCCATGCATCATTTACTTCATAGTGTTGCAGTTCTACGATCTCTTTTGATAATTAGTGCTCTGTATTTTTAGTGTTCTTACTCATTCTTGGAGTCATGTCACTGATTTGGCCGTTTGTTGAACTTTCTGCTCAGTTCTTATCCGAGCGAAACTTCAGACCCACTAATTGCATGGTTCAGCCTTCGTAGTCCACCATCAGCCTGGGGATTTCAGGGATCACAGCCTGATGGCTATCTTTCAAGGGAAAAAAAGAAAAGATAGAACCTCTTACTACTGAAAAAAGCGTGTTCCTTATCCTCCGTACGGATTGTGTAATTACATGTATGTTTTTCCACGGTTTATTGGCTTGAGGGAATACTGTGGTTTATGCTCTGACCCCATACAATTGAAAAAAACAGAACCCTTTCTTAAAGTTTTGATGGAGAGATGCTGATTAGATTTGAGAAATACAGCCTCTATTTCCTCCAGCAGTTGGGGAAAGCAATTTTGTGCGGTTTGCTTCCTTGGGGAAGCTTGAGAAAACAATATGAAAATTATTTATTTTTCTTTACAACAAGCATATTTGATGCTTGCAGGCAAACACTGAAATAAAGGCAAAGTTGACGCCTTTGTTTTTTATGGCTTTGTACTAAGCTTTTCTTTTCTTTTATACTTGTGCATCTGCAATTTTCCTCGTGTTTTCCAGTGTGACAGAGATTATAAGTGATGCAGTTGTTAGGGTGGGGACTGGGAGCTGTTACAGAAGAGGTTGATGGACATAAGAGAGGTTGGACTGAGCAGACAAAAGGGGTGGAGTAAGGTTAGCAAAATTAGAATGCATGAAAGCAAAACTAAATCCTGCAGAACCTGACTTGATGCAAATGACTGACGACAGCAGTCCCTCTCAGAGTACACTGTACACTCTAGGACTCAGGACTCAAAGACTCAGTCTTACTCCAGTCTATATTACCACCACCGCCAGCATCATCTCTCAGCCTCAATAGCCAAGAGCAGTCCTGCAGACGCCACACCGTGTTACACAAACACACACACATTCTAACCTCAGTCTGCTGACGTCCTGTTGGACTGCATCAGATCTCTTGCTGCGGGGCTTTAGGCATTGCAGGGAAGTTGTACATACAACAGTGATACGAAATCTGTGCCAAGGCTCAGATATCCTGTATCTTTTTAAGTCCGCCATTGAATTTGTAGGCTATGAATCCAGAAAACTCGCTGGACCGCAACCGCCAGAGTGTTTTAGAGTTGTTGTTGTTGTTGTTGTTTCCCATATAACCACAGAATGGCAGGGTAACATCGCACAGATATGAGCGGTGGTTTCCTGTGTAAATACCTTGTGTCTGTGTTAACTATGTGTTCTTGTGTGGGTGTGCTCCAGAGTAACTAAACGTGCTGCACGGCACATACCACGACTGTAAAGAAAGTTGGGGAAGTTTGTGCTTACTTTCATTCTGCTGTTATTCCATCCTCTTTTTCTTTTTTTTTCTACAAAGGGGCTTTTCTCTTCCTGGGAGAGGCTTTATTCTGCCTGATCCCTCTCTCTCTCTCTTCCACTGCCTTCTCTCCTAATCACCACTAAAGCCAGCCCTAATTGCCAAAAGACATTTCTCTCCCTTTTTCATTCTCTCTCTTTCTTGCTGTTTTGCTCTCTTTTAGTCTGTCTTCCATTTTTTTCATATCGCACCGCAAACACACAGTGCAGACGAGAAGAAGGGGGTTTTAGTAAAAACAATACCGAATGAATACGAGTGGATTTGGTTTTGATTACGCTGGAGGTGGAACTACTTTATTATAATTACAGGAAATCCTGTACCTATTGAGGTGGTTAAAACACTTTCTATAGTGTATTTATGTGTGCGACTGGTGTTGTTTATGTTGGTTTTTCTCATTTTTCGTGAAAAGATGTGTTGCGGCCATGGTTACAGGCATTTGTAAGTGTTGTGTGTTCATATATAGTTTAGCCTTTCCTTGTTTTTCTGAGTCATACAGGCAGTAGCACACTGTGATTGTTTGGATTCCTGATGTCAGCTCGAGCAAATGTTCAGTTCTCCTTCCTGGGAGAGATGGCGGAGAATTGATGAAGGCCAATCAAACACTTCTACGCTTGTTTAGAGGAATACTAATCAGTCATTAGAGAGTTGCTGATTAGTCAAAAACAATGTCGTTGTGGTCGGCCTCTGTGAATATGTATATGAATGTGCTTGTGTCCTTGTGCAATGTTGACTCGTAGGATTAAACATTCTCCTGCATATGCACTGTGGTTTGCTGTACTTACATTCTGCAATACATACACAAATACAGGAGAACAATGTACGCTTAGATTATTTGCACTATTATGAATAACAGTATATTCCCCCAACTATCAGCCTGTAGACTGCTGTACGTTTAGTTTAAGTTCTTTATTGACACATGCACAACACTGACAGAGAAGCAGTCATTAGGAATGAACATCTAACGTCCATTCTAGAGTCCATGTTGAGATTCAATTTAGTGTATCCTACTGTAGTGAAGTTTAGGAAAACCCCACTGTGTGTGTCGGCTTCCAGCAGCCTGGGAAATGCCAAAAACTGTTGAATTGTATCTTTTCCAGCCTGACTGCTTCCCTAAATGTTGATTTGACAGTTTCACAGAGCAGAAAGTTTGAACAACTGACACACAACGCTGAACTCAAAGTAGGTGTACAGACAAACATAATTAAGTCTGTTACCAGCCAACGGTGTGAATGCCAAGTCTCCAGCAGCTCTGAGATCAGCCAGCCTGTTAGCACTAGTCGACCCCCTTCCAACCCTATTCAGCCACAGTTACAGCAGCAGCCCCTTGATTAGCCATCCAGCAGCGCCTCAGCTTTGAGAAGAGCCAATCTAGATGCTAATTAATTCATTTCACATCAAATGTGCAGTGTAGGTCTTCAGAATACAGGTACGGCAAGCATTAGTACTAATTCCATTAAAAAAATTAATTAAAAAAATTCAACTTTGCACTGAAACGCATAAATATTAAACTGAAAAAAAATGTTTTAACAAGTCTGCTGAACTACATATATATAAACCACCATGCTGTCCACTCAACTTCTTTTTAACCTTAGTTGACAGAGAGGTTTAGAATAAACGCAGGTGTTTTGAGGAGGCGTATGACCTCCACACTTACAGGAGTGCTCACATATTTACAAAGCAGGCACAGGCATACAGCTATTAGCTTTGTGTTTGCCTCAAGCCCTTCCTTGTTTCCCAGCCTTCTCTCATTCATTCGTTTAAAATTTAATGTGGAACGAAAGTAATAACAGGATTTTTTAGAATACAGAGAGAGGTGCTTTGGGGTTAAAAGTTGCCTTGCTGCATCTACAGCCTAATATCTCATGCTGACATTTTGGATTTTCACCCAGAGAAAGCGGAGCAGTGAAGAAAAGTGTACTTGTGTTCAATCAAACAAAACACAGAATAAAGCTGCTTAGTTTTGCATAAGACACCACAGGGCATCCATATCCAGGACACACACTCTACTTTCACTTTATGGTACACAGACCACTGCAGTAGAACAGGGTTGCTGTATAAGCAAGACCGGTAAAGTTTAGAGGAACAGAAACTGGGAAACAACAAGTTTGTTCCATGAAAAGTACAAAAACAAGAAGATACTTACGACTGGAATTTATTTAAAAAAGTAATAGTACATGGGGCTCCCGCTCCACCAGGTGAGCTATCAGTGATTACACTTAATATATTCGTTCTTTATCAAACATCTGTTTTTGTTTTTTTTATAATTAGGAAAAAAGGATATTTGGCTTGATGTGTTGTCTCCACACTTCATTCATGATGGTGATACAAAGTTTGAAACAGCTGTGTCGAGTGGATGTTCCCTCTCAGGGGGGATTTGTAATGTGAGCTGGTCACTGCCATCATGCGTTTTTAGGTTTCTGGAAAGGATGGAGAGATCAGCCGGTCCCCAACATTGGCTCCAATGAACCGGCTCCCTGAGGGGATTCTAAAATTGCTTTAAACTCCCTTCCATCACGAGTTTGTCTCCCTTCGTAGGAGTAGTTCAGTAGTGAACAGTGGACCTGGCTCTGTTTAGTAAGTCACTGAGGGCCCAGCCCGCTGTAGAGCTCCGCTCTGCTCTGATTAGACTGCACACTCCCCATGGTGCTTCTGATCAGCAGCCATACTCCTCTCTCACCAGCCATCTCTTTATCCCGCCCTCTGTTTCCATCTCTCTGAGCTCCATCGCTCTCCCTTTGTCGCTCTTTTGCTCTCTCTTTCTCTCCTCTTTCATTCTATCCATCTATCCATCTGTCCCTATCTCTCGGGAGGCCAGCCCAATTAACCTGTTTAAACAGCCATCTGAGCATCCCATCCATTCCAATGTGCCTGTGTGTGAGAGAGCCCGTTCACTGAGCCAGGATCCCAGTGCCAGGCCCCCGTCCACTGCGCTCCCAATCCTCCTCCTCCACCTAGACTCCCATTTCTCTCTGCTCCTCCTCTTCCTCTTCATCATCCTCTTTCTACTTCCTCTTGTCTTGTTCTCAATGGGCCTGATTGTAGCAGAGATCGTGACTGGTAAGAGTGTTTTCTATACTGTTGTGTAGAGCACATCTGATGCATTCAATGCACCACACTTTGAACAGTTTAAACGGCTGCAGCTATAAACTCTGCTGCCTCTGGAGATCGCCACTTTAGCTACTGCAATTTGCCTATGAGCTTTTTCACCTCTTGCCTTTCTCCTCTCTAATGGTCTTTCATTCATTTCCCTGTCTCTCTGATTGCCACCTCCACACACCCCATCCTTTTATCAATCTCTCTCCCTCTCCCACGCCCTTCCATTCCCACCCCCCCCCCACCCCCCCACCCCCTCGCCTCTCACCTTCTCTCTGTCACTCCTCAGCTTTCTCTCTCCCCTGACTGTATCCCTTTCTCACTTCCCTTTCAACACTTGTCACCTACTTCCTGTCAGGCTGTCCAGAGAACACCACAAGAAGGTCACAACTCTTTTTAGCGATATTTTCCTCCTTGTCCTTGTCTTGTTGGGGGGAGAAGAGAACTTTAATTAGAAAAGTGAGGAAAATGTAAAGATTTAGTTTGGGGGGAGGAGGGGGGGTGTAATATTAAAGCAACATTTCACTACATTTCAAGCAATTGTGATAAAGAAATCATGGAACATGTTCCCTCCCTACGTGGAAACGCACATATAGCATGGTAGCATTTGTAACTGCGGTGTGACTGTTCACATTGTTCACATATACAGTGGAATAGTGCTGGGCTGGCTGCCTGCCACACTGGGGTGTCTGTGTTATTTGCCAGATCAATGCACAACCTGGGCCACTGCTTTAGACGACTTGTTAATGTGCAGCACTGTGCCGTTGGGCTTCATTGCTTTGTTGCTGGCCGATTTTATAATCTCTCTTATAGCAGTAACGACCCAACTGTGTGAAAGAGGAGCTATTGGAGGTGTGTGTGTGTGTGTGTGTGTGTGTGTGTGTGTGTGTGTGTGTGTGTGTGTGTGTGTGTGTGTGTGTGGGTGTGTGTGTGGGTGTGTTGATGGAGGAGTAAAATTGGCACCATATTTTCCTTTTTCTTTAATTGGTGCAAGAACAAGACCCTCTGGGTACTCTTTGCGCAGCCTGTCACTCCATTTGTGTGTGGGTATTGGTGCAGTTAGTTCAGCTTGTCATTGTTGAGACATGCAGCCAATCATAGAGAATAAATGCCTACACACACACACACACACACACACACACACACACACACACAGGAACTGATTATACACTTTTGCAACTACAGCATCTACTACTTACCTCAGTATTTATTGGCTCATCAATCGTTTCTTTTACCGATTTTCCTGTAAAGATTTTTTTTTTGAGGTTTTTGTTTTACCAATAAACAAATAGTAAGCAGCATATTAAATCTCCACAATAGAGATCTTAGCTTGAGGCGACCCTACAGCATTTCTGACCATCACCATTAGTGCCTCTGAGCAGAAAAGAAGTAAAGAATTGAGGAATACAAATGTGATACAGGTTCTATGTATTAACTTTGACACAGGTTTAGATGTAAGCCGGCACCCTGGGCAGGTCCCCGGTCCATCAGAGCGCTGTCACATATAGTCGCTCAACCTTTCACACACATGTTTGAATCCAGGACATTATCGCCATGAGGTCCTACCCACTGCAGCAACGGATGTCTTTAATGCGGTTGATCACCCCCCCCCCCCCCTTTGACTACCCTTCCCCTCAGTGTGAAGCCTCAGCCTACAGGCCTCTAGCAGCCATGACCGCAACACTGCTGCACTGGTGGCTGCGTGCCTAGCTCAGAGAGAGACGAGAAGATAATATGAGGACAGTGAGGGAAGGGACAACAGACCACCTGCTGCTTTTGTTTTTTTCGCACTGTTCGACTGTTTCACAGATACAAGGACTTAGAAATAAAATAAAGCATGCTTTCAGTTTAATTTTTGACTTTCTTATTATTTTATAATCAGGCAGCCTGACAAAAATCTATTTGCACAGATACATGTTTGCCAACTGGTGTTTGTTATTGTTACGCCCCCACCTTCCAAATTGAATCTTTGAAAATCTTCAAAAATAATGGTAAAAGATATGAACTAGGATTAGACGAAATGAAAGACAATGTGACAAACCAAGAAACTGACATGGTCAGCTACACAAAGAGAAAAACTATTTGATAAACAGCAGAGGCCTTTCTGCCTTTTGTGTTGATGTAATCCATCTCTTATGTCCTGTCTCCTCCTGTCTAGACCAGGACATTTGTGCAGCACCTGCTACATTCAGTGTTGTTGATGAGCTGACTCAGCTCTGAGTGGCGGTCTGGACATCTAGCCTTAGAGAGAAGGGTACTGACAAGATCACAGGCATATTTAGGCCAGACGGAACAAAAAGCCAGATTTACTCGCAGTTTACTCTCTGTAATAGAAGCCTTGTTTCAGCTGTTGTGGAGACGTGGGAAGAGAGGAAGAGAAGATACTGCAGTGAGTTATGGCCTTCAGCTCAGGGTTACAATATGCCGTCTAGACATTGTAATCCGACAGAGGAAAGGCTGCGGGTGCCGTGAGGGAGGAAGGAGATGAGGATGTGGCCAATACAGGCTACACTTGTCTGTGACTCGTCTTCTCATCTTCTCATGAACTCGGTGAAAGTCTCATAAGAGATCAGACACAAGAGTGCACTGGCAACGCAGAAAGCTCCATACTGAACTATACGGTGCCATCTTAATGTGATAGAAAGTGTTTCATGTCAACCCCGGAGAGCACAACACGACACAGAGATTTTCTTTCGTGTCTTAAAGATTTCTTCTCTGGCTTCTCTGTCCCATGCTGGAGAAGCATATCTCCTACTTATTGTATTATACGTAATGTTCAGTTTTGAAGCAGGTGGAAAGGGACATGTTTTATATTTCAAGCTCATTTGCGGCATACTTGCCACAGCTTGCAATCAAAATGTTGTGTATAGAGCGAGGATGCTCTGATGATTGAGGCTTAAGTTTCATTTAGTCTCCGCTCATACAAATGGCTATTTTGGGTCATTTCATTTTCTGTTCCAGTAAAACTATTATTTCTCTCAATACAATCAGAGCCCTGTTCTCCTTGGTTCTGTACAGTATATGGTGTCTTTGTCGGGCTTTAATTCACACACAATGTTTACATGACATGTGGATATGTTCATACTATCGTGAAACACTAATTCAGAGACAAACACATGTGAGGGAGTTTTTTTATTTTATTATTATTTGCTGTCAAAATGTACAAAATGTGTGAAAAGTAAAATTAGTGATTTATGTCCTTTCGGTTCTATTTATCGAAATTAACTTTCCTAAATATACATACTGTGCAGATACTTACAAACAGGCCATGCCCTCTAAGTGCAGGAAGACAAGAGTCCCTGAAGAGTTGTTATTAGCACTGACTGGTTTAGTGTGACTGTATTAAATGGGCTGTACTAATGACAAAGGTGAAAACTCTAGTTTGAAGTTTTTATGTTCTCATACAAACACAATGAGCCAATAAGGAGGATAAAAGTGGATCTGGGCCATTAGATGTGAGAACGTATGAGAAAACTGTGGGATTCTGAATTAAGATACACAGACGCACTGTTCAAATCAATCACTGTCAACTACAGTGCAACGCAACAACAGATATTTTACATAAATGTAAGCAGACATAGCACCTATCGCAAGCAGGTTTTAAGTTTCCTCAAGCACATTTTCACTGTATACTGACATAAAAACCCATGCATGTGTGAAAGAAAGCTTTAGAAAATGGGTAGCTGCGATGTCAAATTAGCATTTTGAAGAAAATGGGTGCAATAAACCTGGCCATCTTCCTCAAGCCATTACCCTAAAATATATTTTACGGCGAGATGGTGATGTGTTAAGTACTGCAGTGTTTGTGGTTTTCATACGTCTTCAGTTTATCTCGTCTCAGTGTAAACACAAAGTGTAGAGAGAAGAGGATGGGACAGTTTGTGCAGCAATCATGGTGAAGGCACATGACCTCATGGCTGAGCTGCCAGAGATAACTGGGGAAAGACTAGAAATAGATCGATTAGGCCTTCAGATTTAAAGCTAAAAGCATCATTTTTGTCACTAAGGAAAAAACATAGTACCGTTAAAATGCCACAACACCAGTGAAATCAATATTTCTTGACAGTACAGTTTTGTTATTTAAGAATATAAATGTACGGTGTATGCAAAAGGGGCTGATGATCATTTGAATGTTATGCTTCTGTAGGTACATCATTTAGTTTCCCTTGTACTATGAATTTCTTCAAAAAGTAACCAGTTGTATTTGTTTTATGTTTTATTTGTCTTCCTCTCTGTATTTAATTACTAGTCAATTATATAAGATCAATGTTTCACCCCCTCTACAGTAACAGCACAACACATCATGTGGCAGTTTTTGTCACAGGCAGCTTTAGGGAGCAATCCTCAAGAGTCTTTTCCTCGTGATGTTTTGACCTATAACTAATGGAGACAAATGGTGAGATGCACCAGAGTCAAACCAGGCACAATGATACAATCTCTCCAGGTAGTCCCTCCCTACTTCCTCTACTGAGGTGTGTGTACTATAGGTGTACTGTATGTGTGTGCTTGCAGGTCAACTGTCACGTGACGACACTATATATGCTTTAATGAATAATATAATAAATCTTCTCAAATCTCTTATCTACAGTGAAGTTCGATGACTGCGTGGGGAATGAAGCTGTGGTTTTCCAGAGCAGTGATCCTATCTTCAGCGTGCGGACAGATGGGTCTATCTTTGCCCAGGGAGAGGGAGCCAGCCTGGACGAACCAGTCCAGTTTAAACTAACAGCAGGTGGTCCAACCACACATGCTTGGGAGACTGTGATCCAACTGGCCCTAATTGACCCACCATCACCTCAACTAAATGAAAATGAGGTGAGTTTTACTCTTATTGAGCACATGCACAGACACGCAAATATCATGCTTCAAATTTCAATTATCCTCCCCAGTGGTCTGGTGATAGCAACAGCCAAGAATCAGGTCAATACTCCTTGGGGTTTGAGAGAGAGAGAGAGAGAGAGAGAGAGAGAGAGAGAAGGAGAGACTGAGACTGGATCAACAAGAAGTAGCAGCAGCACATTGCTGAAAGTGATAGAATAAAACTGCGGGGGGAGCATGATTCCCCTCAGCCATAAGCTGTTTTTGGATAACATCCTGCGCCTTGGATACCCCAGGGGTCCTTGACTCGTCATCCTCTACTTAAAAGCTGTCAGAGGTCAGGTGCAGATTGAACAGCCTGAGCTCAACCGTCCCCATGACTTCAGAACCACAAGGCCAGATCTGATATCAGCACAAGTGTTGATCAGATTAGGTAACGACTACACACATAATTAGTGTTCACTTACAAAGTGCAATTCTAGGCATCTCATGCAGGAGACAGGACAGGTGTATCACTTACGAGACATAATGACTGATCCAGGATCCACTAAGTCTTGGTAGGCAAACAACAGCTTAAAACAGCGGGAAAATATTTGACTAAAACAGTTATACTTATTCAATCTCACTGTTCTCATCGTGTCGGCAGCTGTTTTCAGTGAAAAAGCTTTAAAGACACAGATGAATGCAGAGTGAATAGTGGGCTTACGTTCATCAGGGGCCGGTGAACACGAGTCCAAACACATGATGTTGCTCTGGATGTGCTAGATGTGTGTTAACAAGTTTATCAGTTTAAAAGGAGATAATATGTCAGTGTTGTGTTCACTTGTTTCTGCTGCCCTCAAGTGGCCAATAAAACATGTCGATGCAGAAATAACAAATGTATCCGATGTTACTATTTAGTATATTATTAAGAAACTGCTCTCGTGAATTTATGTGAATTTCAAAAATTCTAGTAGACCAGGTCTGAGGGCAGCAGACCCCCTCACGAGACGTCACCTTATTTCAGTGTTTAGCCAGAAAGACACTCTCACACAAGTCAGAATTGTAAACACAGAGATTTTGGCAACATTTTAGATGGATTTCAGAATACATTTTGAACTATACTTCCATCATCTTTGAGTCTTGAGTTAATCAGAAGCAAAAGATGAAAAAAAAATCAATGCAAAACCTCTCTGATGCACAAGCCAGGTTATTTTTGATTTATTGAAGGTGTCAACGTTTTCCAATCGTTTAATTACTTGGAGTTTTTATATTTGGAGAGCCAGCACTTAAAACTATTTAAAACCAGCTTTATTTATTTTGTAGTGTGCATGGCCAGAACATTACAGATGGCACAAAGTCAGTAATAAAATATAATTGTAACAACAACAAATAGGGAGGCAGCGTGGGACATTGGCCAACAAAAGGATCTAACAGTGGGAGTGGGTGTAAATATGAGTATGTTGTTCTGGTCTGAATATGTTGGCCTTTATTCTCACCCTATTGTAGCTTAGCTGCTTCAAGTGATTCACTGGTTAGTATGGTGTGAGCTTCAGTATTAAACAACAATGTGTTAAAGGTCAAATGACTGGCTATTCGAACAATTACAGAGCTCGACAGGGCCAAAGGTCAGAAATACGCTACACATTGGAACAAACATGAATGCAACGCAAGCAGGAACAGAAAGCAGGGCGCTGAAACAAAATGTGATGTTTCATTATGGAAATGCCGCTTTGTGGAGTGCTCTGTTGAATAATAACTTCCAGATGTCTGGGTAGCCAGGGGCTGGCTGATATCAAAGCGTGCAGGGTTTTGGGGAGGCAGTGGCGTGGAGGGGAAGAGCTGGGACCACCGCCAGCTGGCTAAAGCTGATGGCACCAGGGCTGGGGGGCTGCATCCATTTCATACTCACTGACTCCTGTTCACATAGCGTTAGTGTGCGTAAGCGTGTGTGTCGGGTGTGTGTGCGAGAATGTTATTTGTTTGTGTTTTTGTTTTTCTTATAAGAGAATATGTTGGATCAAGTGTGAATTATGCAGATTTTGCGTAACGTTTTAATTGCTGTGTAGGGTCGATGTGTGGTTGTGTCTTTGTTTAGGGCATGACGTGTCTTATGATTGGAGCAGTGCAGGGTTGCATGCCAAAGAGTGTACGCCGTCCTCTGCGCTGGATCGAAGGAAATAACACAACCTTTAAATCTCTGGGATCGGTGGAGCTGTCGTTAAAACTTCTGATATCTGACTCCAGTTTGCTTCTGCTCCTTATCCTCCATCTTTCATGATAGTTTGAATAAGTGCACAGACATCTTCGCTTAACCTGTTTTTTTAATCAATTTCGTCACCTCAGAGAATCAGAACTGCACAGTTTGATCAGAATTACACATTGGCTAGAGAAAAGCCCATTTAAGCCTTTTGCAGCAGTGATGGGCACAACCCTTTCTCCATCTCTCGTTCTCTTTCTCTGTTTTCTCTCTCTCTCTCTCTACTTCTCTCCTCAGGGAACTCACTAGTACCTGTTAGCATGTGTAGATAAAAGGATTTGGAGCATGACTTATTTAGGCAAGGGGAGGGGAGGGGGGGCCACATCTGCTTCTGACAACTCTTCTCCTCATCCCCCTCATTTCATCCCAAACACGTCTCGCCCCACCTCTGCCTCCCCACAACGCACTGGTGGGATGTGGGGCAACCAACCCCTGCAGTCAACCGCACTAAGCCTTCCTCTCTCTGAAGAAAAAGAATACATTTGTCCAGACCCAGCTCACATCTGTCTCATCCCGCTCTGCTGACAAACCCTGTTTGTGCACACATGCATGTTGCGCTTGGCAGAGGTTGGTCTCCTGAATATGGACTAAATGGATCATGTGCATGTTTCAGTGAACTTGTCACACAGTACAGTGAACATGGAGTATTGCAATATGTGTGTTTGGAGGGCTAGTATGTCTCTTATACAGAACACAGTTAAAGAGGAGGAGGATAGGTCGTTGGTACTGTTTGGGCCCTGAGCATTAGAACAAGCTGCTCAGGCTCGTGAGTATGATCAAGTTTGCTTCAGTTTCAGGGGTTTCAGCTCCCTTAGTGGTCGAAAGAGGAACTGCTGCTTTCCCTCAACTAATAAATGGACACAAAAACAATTTTAACTTTTTACTGCCATATACTTTCTAGACCAGTTTGTTACACTAACTGCATTTAAAGCTGATGTAATCAATATTTCTGTGTTTACAATGGATCAGATGACTAAGTGTGTGTAAAAGGTGGCTCTCATAGTGACAAACCCACAGAGAATTATCACTCCGCAGACCACGACAGAGCTTTTAAGCGTTTTATAACTGATTGTTTTGCTCATACAACCCACAACTTTACTGTTTTGGTTCAGACTTACTGTTAATCTAAGATAGACCCACTGAGCACTACTTTCCCAGCACCAAAAAGAATACAAACAAAGCGACTAGTATCATATTTCAAATTGCAACTATTTGACAGTCCAAATTTGTTTCTTTCAGCATCATACCACATGCTTTTCTCTGCGTAACCACCTCTCCTTCTACGCTGTTACTGAAAGAGCCCTGGATTACACAGTACATGGCGTCTGAAATGTAGCGCTTGGTTGATGAAACTGAACATGACACCTTAGCCCATGCACCTCCACACCCCTCCCTCCCCGCCCACACAAACGCATACACACCATATGCCGGGTTGCTTGACACATTTCCTTTAAAGCAGCCTTAAAAGCTTTTCTCCTGGGCGTCCATCTAATGAAGTCAGCCTTGAAAGCATTGTTTCCGCTGGCAGATACAAGCCAACCCTCTGAGACGTTGACCAGGCAAGAACAAACAGAAAGAGATAAAGAGAAAACACTTTTTATAGACTACATTGTGTAGGACCCCTACACTTTCAATATGTGCCAGAAGCCATGGCCATCTTCCACACTGTAGCCCGCCCCTGTGTTGTATTTTATTTTTATTCTCAAATGTCAACAGCTGGAGAGAAAGTGTTGAATTGCACAGAAGTAATATGAAATGGAAAATTGGAAGAGGTATTAAAAACACTACATTCTTATTATGTAAATGTAAGGTGATCTGCCTGCACTGTTTTATTTACTGAAATGAAACTGAAAGTTTTCCCTATCATCTCTGGCGAGTGATTTCCAATGGTTTAGTTCATATTTGTGATTAAACATCTGTTACTGGTAAAGATGAAAATAAAAAGATTTAAACTCTCTGCTCTCGGCTCGTCTGCATCTAATGTATTTTTAGCCCTACCCATAAATTAAAATCTATTAATATTTCTACGTTTTACACACTTTTTACCTGCGGGTACCCAAGTAGGTGCTGCTACAGAACACTGTTTGCACAATTCTTGATTCACATGTTAGTACATAGTACATTTGCAGCCATATAGCTACATTTCTAATTGTATTTAATGCTGGATGATGCCATATTCAACCCTTTCTATTTTGCATCCTCATATTTAATATGAAGCTATATAAAATGTAATGCTTTTGCTTTAAAGTTCTGTGTACATCCATGCACTGCTATCATTGGACCACCCTGTCTAAATAAAGAGTGAATGAAAGAATGAATGATAGAGGGGGAGCTGGTGATAGGTGAAGCTCTGTGCTGCTGTTTTACCTGCTGGTGCACCGTCAGCCTAACGCGGCTCAGTGCTCGAGGAATCACTGTTATTGAGACGAGCTGTCAAGACCCACTGACTGGGAGGAGAGACAGAGAAAAACAATAACACTGCAAGAGGAGGGCAGAGAGGAGCAAGGCATAGCTCAGAGGAACGTGATTGAGAAAGAGAGTGCAACTAATGTATAGCTTCTGCAATGATGTTTGTGACTGAATTCTTGACATGTTTTCCCTGGCTCATAACCCTGAGATATGTTGGTAAACTTACTGTAGAACAGCCCTCCAGATTGCCAATTTGATATAACCTTTAGATAACTTATATACAGCACATCTACCATGGCCCCTGGGACACTTAGCATGTGGTAGTTAAAAAGTAAGCCTCGAGATGATGGAGCCTATGTAACCTTGAGATACTCGTGCCGATATGTGTAATGTACTTGCATTAAGAGGCAACATATCTGATTATCTGCACTCTGGTGCCTTCACTAGCCCAGAGGTACACAATTAAAGGTCTCTTACTGTATTTTCAACGACATGTGTTTGTGCTTATAGCCACTCCGGACGCATTTGTAATGAAGCAGAATCTCTGTAGTTCACCTTCATCTGTTTTGCAGTATTTCCACATGAGGACATTAATTTAAATAGGTGATACGTCTGATAGCTTCAGCATTTGATGTAGCTCTTCTGACTCGTGGGTGAGTTAATGTTCACAAGGAGATTGAAAATAGGCTCCTTTCAAGTTCCTTATTGGAGCATCTTTCAAAAAAGACAGATTTGTGACGGTCGTTCCTCTCTGCCCGCGGGGAGCCTGTAAGGGAAATGTATGATGGGAGAATATGAGTTTATAGGCTTTTTATACCCGGTGTAAATGACAAAGTCCAGAGTTTATAGTCTTTCGTACATACATGCACATATACACACAGACACGAAGGATTCACAGAGACGTGCGTGCTCACTCTGCACAGCTCCGTCCTGATCAATGAACTCATTTAGATGTTTGACAAACGTAATTTAACACATTGTGTTATGCTTTGGGAAATAACACAGTTATCTGCTCAACAACAACTTATGAGCAAACAGACAAAGTGGTCAATAGGAAGGAATTTAGTAAAACAGATGATATGTTTATGTCTTGTTTGCTAAGAGAACATGTAAGATTGCATGTAGTTTATGTTTATTTATTACTGTAATAAAGGTCCAAATTGCTGTGGAGCTTCAACTAATATGGTACAATTATTAAAACATGAATTATACATGCCTTTTGTTCAGCTCTTGGCCATTTTTTTTTTATCTCATATTCAGCATCATTGCACAGAATAAATAGTCTTTTAAAATCTGCTTTTGTTACAGCATAATTTTTCCCTTTTCCTTTTTTGTTTAGGGGTTTATCATCAGGCCAACAGGATAAAGAAAAAGCATTCAACTAAATCCCAACACGTAGAATAAGATACACCTTCCTCTTCTTTCTTAAGAATATAATTGAAGTGATTGAAAAACATCTGCTGGTTATCCGTCAAAGAATTCACTCATTTGATTGACTGTATGAAGACCCAGCATCTTATTAATACAACTTTAAAGTATGTTTTCGCACCTGCCACATTTTGCTCTGACAGTATACCGCGTCTTTGTTGTAAAGTCTTCTCCATACAGAGCATCGAAGCAGATGCTTAGAGCATTGAGGTGTGTGAAGGATCCTTGTTCTTCATCACCAGTTAGGTGCAGAAGGACCAACTGCTAGTGAACGAGTGAGCTATCGAGTCAGCGAGAGAGCGAGTGAATGAAAGAGTCAATTAGTGTGTAAGTGGATCTGTAGCACTTTGTTTCCATAGCAACATCATGCCTTCCTTCAGCTGTGGTGATGACAGAGTTACTGTAGGTTACAGAAACACATAATAGAAGCTGTTGCACAACAGCAGCACGATGTCAGAAGAGAGAATGTTTTTCATGGAGGAGACTGAGGAGCTACCTTACTCTCTGCACAACAGTTATTGTTATGACACATTTACTTGTATTTAGAGCAATACTTTCAGACACTAATGAGATGGAATCTGTATTTGTCGTCTGAGCTCATGATGGTTTAAGTTTTTCCAAACTGCCACCATGGCAACCATTGAAATCGCAGCACAGGAAACCAGACAGGAGAGCAGTTGAGTTCCTATGCACCTTTTCAGTAGCAGTGAACAACTCAAGAAATGGTCTTTGAGCAACATTAGCATCAAAGTCTGATTATCCTGTGTTTATGCGGTAATGACAAAATAATTCACAAGAATGAACAGGTCACAAAGATTTTAGAAACATCTGTTTAATAGGATTAACGATACCAAAAATGTTTGTCTTGTTGTCCTGTGAATGTTCTGCTTTGAGACGTTAGACAGTTAATGTTATCATTAACAGCACATCGCGCCTTCTAAATAAAGCCTTGTGTTTTCTTAAAGGTCACGAAGGAAGAGGGGAAAGCTGCTGAGAGGAAGGAGGCGTCCCAAGCACCACCTCCTGTCATCATGTTCTCGGGGTCCAGCCTGAACCGCTCCAAGGGTCTACGAAGGCAGAAGAGGGACTGGGTGATCCCACCAATCAACGTGGCTGAAAATTCTCGAGGACCGTTCCCTCAGATGCTCGTCAGCGTAAGTGACAGATTTGATGGACCGCATCACAGATTTGTTCTGAATGTACAGCTTGGATTTGAGGGCACTTCCCGGCTAATACTGATTGGGGGGGGGGGGTGTGATGGACGATGATAAAGAGCAGAAAGACATTAGCATAACTGCTTTGTTCTCCACATCCTCACCAATTATTATTTTATGTTCCCCTGGTGTAATTATAGCCATACAATCTTTAGATATTTAAACAGCTCTGATTGGCCCTGAGAAGTTTCCCCTTTAGACGCAGGGCAGGCTCCAGAGCAGCTAAGCAGCTAAACTCTCCCACAGCGTGAGGTCCATTGGGTTCACTGTGAAACGAATGATTATTCCTCATCCTTTCCTTTACTTTATCAGGCCATTTCAGAAAGGTTGACTGAAGTTCAGCACTATTTTAATAGCTTCTTTATAACAATACAATTTGTCACAGAATCGTTACTGAAGCAATAACTCCGGGTCTCCTGTGAGATATAAGGAGAAAGTATGAAATGCTGCTTTTCCCAGGCCCAAAAGGGCAGGACAGGAGTTCATACCATATACCCCAGAAAGAACATGATGGTTTAAACTTAAAAAGAAGAATAAACTGCATCCATGTCTTAAAAACAAGGAATATACAAATAGCAACACCTTGGAAGCCTAATCATTATTCAATAAGCTTTTCCTCATTTAGCATTCGAGATTTGAAATGTGGCAACAACAACTAACTCCCATCACGGCGTATAAGATTTCTGCAAAACTGCTAGTTTTAAGTACAAAATATAAACACAACAGGGTGAGGGTTGGAGGTCGAGTCTGTACAAGCCTGTATGAGAAAAAAGAAACATGAATAAATAAACGTTTGTGTAAATGTGTTGTTTTGCAAAGGCTCGAGCTGCAGAGTGCTTAAAATTCAGAGATTCTGTCACAACAGAATGCGCAGTTTGTCTCTCTCATAGCAAAGCTCCAGACTCGGGCTTGTGGTGTGCGCTGTAATTCATCAAAAAACATCATTCCAGGAGACCGCTGCTTCATTCCCTGCACCCACTTTCCTTCTGTCTTTATCTGGGATATCTAGACATCAGCTTTTCCTCGCTGTTTACAAAACTCTCACAGTTTATCTCTTTTGGGTCTTAAATTGTGCAAAAGAAGCACTTTTTTTTCCCCCTCCTTTGTTTCTGTTCTTTGTTTTTCTACCGGGTTTTTATCCAATCCCCAGGGAAAAGCCTGGGGAGCTGCTTGAAGGAAACTTTT
This sequence comes from Cottoperca gobio, assembly GCF_900634415.1. NCBI lineage: Eukaryota > Metazoa > Chordata > Actinopteri > Perciformes > Bovichtidae > Cottoperca > Cottoperca gobio. The sequence continues at coordinate 5,377,193 of NC_041361.1, forward strand.
TTCATGTTTTGTTTTTTTCACAGTGAAACTAAAAGATCAAGTCATGGAGGGGATAGTTTGTCAGACTTTGTTTTGGAGTTTGAGTGCTTCTACTGTAGCTGGAGTGTGTCCCATCAGCCTGACACTATCATCTGAGCCCTTCACTCGTGAAACACCAGCCCATACACACTGGTCAGAAAGTTCTGCTGTTTCCATGAGCTGGTCAGAACCAGAGAGAGTCAGAGGGGATGGGGGCAGGTAGACAGACAGAGGTTATAAAAGGAACTTTTGGAAGTATACTGTGCAGCCAAACACAATCCACCATCGTGCAGTAAATAAGTCCGTCAGGGGCTGGTGGATTGCTGAGAGTGGAGCGTTCAGAGCAGAGGAGAAGTGATGCGTGTTGATGCCTCTGTTGGGCTCCAGTCTTTCTCTTTAATGATGACTACAGGGCAAGTGGGGCCATACTGAGAACTAGAGATTTTAACAAGGAGACAGCTCTGAGGGGTAGATGGCATGGGAATGATTTTATACTTATTGTTTATGCGTTTAGTCCGCTTTTCTAACCTCTTTAGCCCTCTGTCGGGAATCTCTTTTATATCCCTCAGTCAAAACTCCTAACAACAAAAAAATCCAAGCAAGGATATATATTATTTCACTCTCTGGCATTTATTAAATTATTACAATTTCAAGTTTTATACGGAACATGCTGCAACAAAGCTCGCAGTCTTTCTGTCTCTCGTCTCCTCTCCTGTCCCTCTGCAACTGTCCCATTACTCAGTACTCTGTGTGCTGTGGCTGTGTGATGCCTTCCCTAATGACCTGTGAAGTCGGTCCCTATCCTAATGGGCTGTTCTGTCATCCAGCGCAGCACTGAGTGACATGCACCCCACCATCCCGTTGCTTTTCTCCCTGCCCTGACCAAGTTGCCATCAATTGGACAGACGGGGTGACAGCAGCCCTCACCTGTATCTCCGCAGGTCTGCAGCTCTGTCACTTCGATCAGGCCAGCACAGGATCGGGCAGGTGTCAGGACAGAGGCCCTACTGACTGGCCTCTGAGCTTGCAGCCTGACATTGCTCGAGGGAAATGTTGACTGCTTACGTAAAGTCTTGGCAGAACTGTACTCCCATTGCTCTCTTAAGCCAAGACTGTGTCAGAGCTCAATGGGATGTTATTGACTGCTTTTTATTAATAGCAGCACTGAATTAATTGTTCCAGCGCCTCACACTCTCCCACTGTACATCAAGTAGTGTAGTGCGCCTGGAGTATAATAATACTAGTCCTTATCAGCCTCGAGTGTCACACAGTTGTACTGACTGTAGCCTGGTATTAGCATCACATACTTCCCCTCTGTCCTCCCAGTTGATGGACAGCAGTGCTGTGCTTCCTTACAAGCAAGTAGCCAAACACTGTACTCAAGTAGAAGTGAAAGTAGTCATCGAAATACCTACTCGAGAACAAAAGTGTCATCCGAAAAAAGGAGGAACTTTTTCCTAAAAAGAAAGAAAATACTGGGCCATTACTATCTTTCATACTTTTATTTTATGTGGATATGACATTACTTTCCCTTTCCTCTGGTGAAGGTAAAGAAGTGAACATAAATATGTATTTATGGTCACTTTTATGGTTTGTAATGAAATGTTACGCCATCGTCTCATTAGATAGCATGCTAGATTAGTTCAATTGTTAATGGCTGCAGAATATACCAGAGTGCCTGCAGACCTGGCGTCAGAAGACCATCAGCCTCTGAACATAATGTGCATAAATAAAGCAAGTACAATTTACAAAAAGTTTCTTAAGTGCATGCGGTACCTTTTACTACCCACCTCTGTTTACAGCACAGATGGATATAAGTGGTGCATAACTTTGAACAAAAAGACAAAACTCTTTCAGAGCGTGTCATGTGCCATGTCAGGAGGAAACGGAAACAATCGCTCTTGAGAAACAAAAAGAGGAAACAATTGAGAAAGACTAAAACAAAGAAGGTGGGGGGAGTCATTTTTCACAATAAACAGGTGTTCTTTGTCGTTTTCTTTCTTCTGCGGACAAACAGCCATCAATAGCATGTAAGAGACATTGATTTTTCACAGAGGCTTTTTGAAACCTTCCATCGATCCACACACTTCTCCTACGGCAGAAAGGCATCGATTTCTTCTGCTCGGCTAAATAAAGACTCAACGTAACCACCCCACCACCACCACACAACTCCCTTAACCCTCCATTAGAACAGCCGTCAGCAGAAAAATGAACGACACCCTGATGAAACAACAATTTAGCCAAAGCGCAAGACGCGGGCATGAATAAATGTTTGTCCAGTAAGATGCCTTTTTTATTGTCAGTGAAAAAAGGGGTTTAGGCACAAATAAGATATATAAGATAATAAGATGTGTGTTAATTAGTGAGCTATAGATTTAGTTCCCTTTCGACAGAGTTAAGCTAGCTGTACCTTTGTTTTCTTTATGCTGTGTCCATGCTAAGCTCGTTGTATGGAAAGATATGACAGTGGTATTGGTCTTCTCATCCAGTTGATCTACAACACAGCAAATGAGCATATTTCCAAAAATGTCAAACAACTCCTTTGAGGCTAACGAGCATAAATCGTGACTTGAAGCTCTGCTAGTTGTATCTTTCCCTCACATAGAACTGGCTGACGTGTGTCAACAGTCGGTACAACAATCATTTCTCACAGCTTCGGCCTCTTTTCATGATGTTCTTACTATTTCCTTCTGGTTATTGTTAACCCATTGCATCACCTTAGTCTTGTTTCAACCTCTCTTCTTCCTGAAACCTGTTGTTCTTCTAAACCTCCTCCGCTCTGGGTAATATTTTACTAATGGTCGAACAGATATTATTTTGAGAGAGAAGAAGACATGTATTTTCAGTGCTGGAATAAGGGATGTGAAAATGTTTTTATTGAATAATATTTATTTGGAAGAACAAATCATTTATATTATACATATAAATACATTTATACACATTTATGTCTTTGTACTTCTTTGTCTGCTGTGTCTGCGTCCCTCAATGATCACCGAACATCATATTGACGGCAACACCGAGCACACGGCAGCTGCCAGAGCAATAAGCCAAATAAACGGGTGCTTGTCTAAAGCCCTTTATTGACCGATAGGAAGAGAAAAAGGTTTATTTGAAATCCTACACTTTTATGGACAAGTCATTTGCGCCAGGCATTTATTTCTTGGTAGAAGCATTAGAAAAGATGTCTAATAAAAAGGAGCCTGAATGTTAAACGGTACGTAAGATCCAGATATTTGTATCTGATGTGCGTTGCAGTGCATCTGGTTGTGTTTACTGTACTCAAATGCAGCACCTGTGCTCCAGTTTACAACAGTCTACATCTCTCTCCGTGGAGCGTGTTGAGAAAAACATTTTCTGAGCAGAATGAGAGAACCCCCACCCCCCACCCCCGAGGTATCTGCTCTCTCCTCTGGGTACGTTTACCAGTGATTAATGACTGCTCTGCTTCAGTGACGGACACGGCAACAGCAAAAACACCAGAAAAATGCAAAAGAAAAGGAGAAACAAAGTGAGCCGGAGCTGATCGCATTTTGAATTTGAGGTTGGAACGAAGACGGGTGGGTATGATAGAGAACACAAGAAAGCAAAAGAAAGAGAGCGGGAATAAAAGGGCTAGACCAGGATTAGAGGCACATCTGTGTATGTGTTTAGGTCTGATAGACTTCCCGGAGAACTGCTGTTCACAGCCTCTTCCCTCGAGTCACCCACCACCCGGCCAACACCAGCACTGTACTGCTCCAGTCTGCCCAATTCATCCTTTTCCACTCCCTCCTGCTGAGACATACGCTCACAAGCACACACACACACACACTCAGTCACAAACAAACCTACACATACACACACAAGCAGAGAGAAATGTCTTGTCCTACACAGGCAGCAAACAAAGGATCAGTAAAGCACATGCGCCGCATTGTTGTCTTTGTATATGCTCATTGTTTGGGGTTTTGTTTGGTCGCATTTCTGCTTTATCCGTGAACAAAGACAAGAAAAAACTAAGCCAGAAAAACAGGACTCCATCTTGTTGTTTTTTTAACCTAGTCCACCAGAGAAACTGCAGGATGGTGAAAGGTAGGGATGTGAGTATTTAAGGATCACAGTCCGATTCAATGATCGGTCACATTGCTGCCCATATGGAACTCTTTACTAATGTTGAACTCATTTTCTGGGAGAAATGAATTCAGGCTGTGAAAACACTGAAATGTGTGGTTACAATAAGTCTATCAAACACATGAACGGAGCAGGATGTGAACTACTGTATATGTATTCAAGCATATTTTGTTCAGGGCTCTGTATTCTTTCGATGTTCTTGTGTAGTGCTAAGGTCCATTTCTTGGCAGACTTACAACTTCAACACACACACACACACACACACACACACACACGCTAACTTCACACACGCTAACTGCATAAACTATCAAGCTGGGTAAGTAAAGAAAGAAACAATAAACTGCTTTCATATGGGTGCACCTCCTGTAGAGTCTGAAGAGGGAGGGGAAATAAGGGAGAGACCTTGGTCCACTCGGGGGTGGACGAGCGCAAACAGTCGGGTCAGCATCTCATTTCTTTTTTTGTTTTACTCAGTAACACATCTTGGCTAGATTAAACTCTTGGCTTTTTGTTAGCTTTCCCCTCTTGAAGAATGTACACGAGGTATTTCCTTTCTTAACCCCAGCTGCGAGTTTTCTTCCAGCACAAACAATCCCTTTGGAGACATTGCAAATCGTTTGTCTAAATGTACACTTTGATACTTACTGATCCTCTTTTTTTAAGCCCCGGCTCTATGGGTGGCATTGTTGCTCGGTAGGTTTCACTATTTTTGGTCCAGACTAAAATATCAGATGGATTGCCATGAAAGTTAATACAGTCATTCGTGAACTCCAGAGGATGAAGCCTAATGACTTTGCTTGATCCCCTGACTTTGGCTCTAGCGCCACCAGCAGGTTGACATTTATCCATCTATTGGCTGGATTGCCATGTGTTTTGATATTGACATTGATGAAACCCTCAGGATGTATTGTAATAACTTTGGTGATCCCTTAATCTTTCCTGTTGCGCCACCATCAGATCAACATTTGAATGTACTCAGTCCTTTTGTTTATAACAGACATTTTATTCATAGTAATACGCTAAACTAAGAAGTGTTATATTGAGCTCAAAGAACCATTGTGTAGTCAAATAATACAATTATCTCAAAAAAGATAATCTCGGATATTACCTGTTCTATTCATGCACAAGTACATCATCCTTGGCACATTCAAGTGTGAAATAAAAGTATTCTGATATGACTATTCATTTATAAAAAAAATTTTAAAAGAGAGAAAAGAAGAAGAACAGCTCTGACAGCGAGGGTGAAGCTGTGCGACTTATGAGGTCAGGAGTCAAACACCAGAAGAAGTTGAGAGTGCTTTACATTGTTACTGTTGCTAATGGAGCCTTTGTGATGGAGGAACAAACTCACTCTTGTCTTTTATTTTTGACAAGTCAGATCATGAATGAAACATTTGAATATAAAAGCAATTTGACGATCTTCTGACACTCTTTAAGAGAAGAGGGGAGAATCTGAGGGCACATTAGTATCTCACGCGAGGACGTGATGGAGAGGAATCATGGAAGAGAAAGGGGCTAGGGGTATGGATTCTTTAACAGCTGAAGTATGTGCCCTTAGATGGGATTCTTGTTTCTCCTCAACAATCCACCCTAAAGCCAGAGCCCCCGTAGTCTTGTCTTGGCATATAACAAATACCTTATGAACTCCATTTCCTTTCCTCTAATGAAATTAGCGAGATCAATGTAATTACATTTATCAGCCCCAGGAAATCCTACAATATCCTGGTATTGACGTTCATATATTTGTCAAGAGCATTTGCCCTTTGTTTCCTGTTGTGTTAAGGAAGTGAGACTAAAATGTAATTTTCACAGTTTTAATATCTCATTATTTTTTAAATTTAAAGTCGCGGTAAACATGTTCATCAGGCATACACTACTCAGCTGTAGTTAATTTTCTTTTTTTTTTGAAAGAGAAAGATTTCCAGCCGTGGCCTTGTTGCGTACACTTCAGCCCAGAGCTGCAGCTCCTAAACAAACAACAAAAAACCCTGCCTCAGCCACCCACCCACTCACTCATACAGGCACAGATGCACACACACATGGAGATAAGCACACACATGTTCTCAAATCCCCCCCCCCAACACATTCCACTAAGATATAACATCAGGCAGCACCAGGCGGGCTCCGTCCTGGGTTCAGTTGGTGTTAAATTAAACAGTAAATCATCACACCAAAAGACACAAGAGTTATGTGCGAGTCAAGGGCAACAGTTCTGGGCTCTTTAATAGGAGATGAGGAGAACTTTATGAAGGAGATAAATAACAGCTTAACAAACAGCCTCTGTCTGGTCCCCTGGAGGTTGGCCTCTGGGACCCTGTGGATCAGCGGGATGAAGGAGAGCCGAAAATCTCTTTTTCCTCTGAAGACATGAAAAAATAATGTGCAGGGAAATTGGGAGGAAAGATATTCGGAGGGGGACTCAGGGAGGTGGGGACCAGTGATGAGGATGGCAGTGATTGCTGGTGATATGAGACAAGGTCGGTCAAATAGAAAGGACAGGTTGACAGAGGGTTTGGCAGTCACACAGACAAACGGACAGAAAAGTAGATACATGGGAAATCAGGCAGGCAGAAAAGGCACATCAAGCCAACAGACAGAGAAGAAGAAAGAGATGCAGGCGTCGCGGTTGTCCCGTCATGCAATACTTTCCTCCCACCTCTGCCTTGCAATGTTTGCCTTAGAGACGGACCTGTAACGGTAATAAATCTGATTCAACTCAAAGCAACAGCATTTAGAGAAAAATGAAAGAAAAGAGTAATTGCGAGGGGAAAAGTCCTTCGGCATGAGATTGAATTGAAGCGTCATTGAAGTCATGTGATGTAAAATTCTAATCTCACTTAATATGCTTGTATTTTTCCATTTTTCCCCTCTTTGGCTCTTTCTTTCCTGGAGGTAAAATCAAAATTGAGGCCTGCGCCAGAATAATCTGATCCTATTTACTTTGTCATTTTAAAATGAAAGGCCTCAGTCACAATCTTTTCATGCAAGTATAATGAATACTGTCAGGGGGTGATCGTGTTGTCGTATGCTGGTACAATCCTCCAACCACACACACACACACACACACACACACACACACACACACACACACACACACACACACACACAGAGAGACAAACACATTAAGATCTGGTACAAGCAAGCTTACATCACCACGGTGCATGTGTGTGTAATACAATTCCTCACTGTGCAATGAAATGCTTTACAACATCTCGAGATGAAACAGCTCCTAAAATAAACAGTTTAGCGCTGGATAAAACGTTGCTGATATTTTATAACTCGTCCTTTGACTTTGTAGGTTTTTCATTGCTTCTCGCTTATGAGCATTTCTGGCCAATACTCCCTCATGCTGCTTTACACATTTTTATTTGCTCTTTATTTTCAGGAGAAAAGAACATTTCCTCCTAACGCTCTATAAAAGCTTTAACATCCCACATTGTTCATAAAACCAGAGTGATGCAGAGCTTTTTTTGGCATTGTGGGATACAGGGGACAATGTTATGGTTTATCTGACGCCGTGCAAAATGCTTCTTTATGTAAGATGATTTGTTCAGGTTGCTATGTAGTCGTGTCACTTTAAAGAGGACTCAGAGACAAGCCAAGTGGCTGGGGCGGGGGGGCGGGGGGGGGGTTGGGCATTTCCAGATTTTCAGCAATGTTTTCATGACGACTTCCAGGAATAAAGAAAGGTTCACAGAAACTGACCTCAGCTGGCTCTGATCCATTTTCTGATCCGTATCAATCAAGCAATGACAGGCCAGCTGCTTTTGAAAAAGCAAAAAAAAAAACACAAATGTACATCAGCCATCTGTGCGTCATCCTTCTGATGCACATGCTTGTGCTCGGGCAAAAATACTCAGGCGTGAATCCACAGACACAGATGCATGGCTCCACAAACATATACACACACACCTCCTCACTCTTCCAAGGTTCATTTGTCAACATGACAGCTGGACTCTTGCTGGGGTGCAGTTTGCCAAGCAGAATCCCTCGCTTGGTTAGTGGGAGCCAGAACATCCTGGGTAACATTCTGACACACACTTAGAGGCTGCAGTGCGGCCATGTGTGTGTGTGTGTGTGTGCACGAGTGAGCGAGTTTGTCTTTGTGTTTGCCTGCATGTACACATGAATGTGCAACTTTTCAAAAACACCCAGCAGCAGCAGCAGCATGGCAAGGTCCAGCCCCTCTTCAGCTTCTGCCTGTGCTTGGCAGGGGCAGGCTTGGCAGGGAGCAGCCCATTTTGTCAGGCTTCCAGTCGACATCAAACGTGCACACTGCTTCTGCCTCTACCTGAACATCTTTCCACTTTTGCTTTTCCACTCGCATCTGGGTCCTTAGACATCTGTTTACCTCATGATACCTCGAAGTGTTTGCCCCTGTTGGCTGGGAGGAATGCACTGTATGCTTTTCCATCCAAACAGCCTTTCAGCTGTGTCCACAGGAAACGCTTCAATGCAATGATGTAACAGACTACACTGGAAAAGACAATGTGAGACCATTTTGTTCCATCAGCATAGGATCTCACAGCGGTCACATGTGTGGTCTAGGGGGAAAAACTCTATCCTCTTTCTCACATTATAGATGCATCCTGCCAAACGGATGTCCTGTCAAACATGTCCTGGCAACTTCTCTTTACTTCCTGTTTCCAGGTTTTCAGCCAAAATCACTCATGCCCTTCCACAGAGTTTTGCTGATTCAGTCAATTCACAGCCACTTTCATTTTCCCCTCTTACTCGCACTCGCCTCACTCTTTCTTCCCTCCATTTTCCCTCTAGTCTGCATTTCTCCCCTTCACTGCTGATGGATTTTGAAAGCGAGAAGAAGGAAGGGGAAGGGGTAAGAAGGAGAAAGTGGTGTTGGAAAGGTGGTCAATACAAAAGTGTGTGAGTGTGTGTGTATGTGTGTGTATGTGTGTGTGTGTGTGTGTGTGTGTGTGTGTGTGTGTGTGTGTGTGTGTGTGTGTGTGTGTGTGTGTGTATTGGGGTTGCGGAGGAGTAAATGGCTAGGGAAAGTGCAATAGCAGCAGATTTCTTTGCCACTGTCACCCCTCTCTCTCCTCCAAGTCGCCAACACTTTTTCCTCTAATTACCCAGATTGGGTTTCCCGGGGATGAAGGGACGAGGGAGGAAAAGAGAGTAACACAGGGTCCTTGATATTGTCCTTGTCAAAGCCTATAGGGAGCGACTGGAGAAGACGTTCATGCATCCATCACACTCCCGATTTCACAATTTAATCAATCCCCTAATGAAAGAGAGGGAAAGAGAGAGAGAAAGGGGTAATAGTGAGATGGTAGCCCTCACACTTTAACCCTGCTAAACCAAAGCTAAGGGGCGCGGTCGCTCTTTGTCTGCCACTACAATGGCTGCCTTATTTTCATTCTCCCTGCCTGGAAGAGGGCGAGCCATTCCATTGTTACCTCCAGGGAGAATAGCGCCTCTAATTTGCCATAAGCCTGCACTATTAAAGACCAGACTCCTTTCACAGTGCAATAATTGGAAAAGTCATTCACTGCTTAACTTCCATTACTCCATGTTATTTCCACTAATGTGGAAGAAGGTCTTTTAATAAATCTCACCTGCGTCAGTTCTAGCTATCATTCGAATGACACAAAAGCGCACTATCTCTCCATTTCGTTCTGTCTCACATGGACAACTAAGCCGGATGAATATGAAAAAGTATATTTTTTTGCCCTCTGTCCTCTTTGTAAATCTAAAAATGTCATTCTCGCATTTTAATGCAGACAGATAAAATAAGCTTTCAAAAGCAATGACATCGGCCTGTTCATACATGGCAGGGAGCTGTGTGGCGGTAGACTTAGAAACAACAACTTTCTTTTTCCTTTAACTAACTGTGTGATCATTCGTCAATATAGTCGATCACACAGTACAGTGTTGTAAATCATGAGTTTGGCTCTATTGAAACACAATATAGGTGATTGAGGAGAGCAGGAGAGAACGCAATTGAGATTTTACCAGCTGGGACTTACATGCAGATGGTTAGCAGGAGTACTATTGACCATGTTCACTAACTTTGCTTCACTTGTTAGCATACCTTCACTTGTTAATAAATAATAAACACAAACTATGACCTAGATATTCTTACCAGACGATGGCACTGGTTGAAAAATGAGTGATCACCAAAGTTGTTACAATTAATCATGAGGAGGAAATGTCTGTCTGTACCAAATGTCATGGTAATCCATCAAAAGACATTTACAAATCTCTCCTGTAGGAGGCATACCATCATTTAGGAGATATTTCAGTCTGGACCGACCAACACTGGCATCCATAGAGCCACACCACTCCCGTAAAACGTTACGCTGGATGTACATCGTTCTCCCAGATTTATCCACATAGCCGCAGGTACGTCTGTTTATGCAAACTCATGAATCCTCACCAGCCAATGAATACAAGATGTTACGCAGCTTCCGTTTTATGTTTAGGTTAGTAAATGCATTTTTTTGAAAATGCCAACTTCAGACTGAGATACTCAACATCAATCCCGTGCTACCTTTTGAAGAGATACAATGCTCAACATCAAAGCCTGAGCAAAAGTCTATGTTTTAGAAAGGCCACAGAAAAGCTTTTAATGCAGACACTTTGCTGACTCACAGCAAAACACACATGGTGTTTTTTTATCTTTTATGGGTGCACTGGAGTGCATTTGACAGATGGAGTGGGCATGTGATATGCAATGGCACCTAAAAACTTTTATCTTGTTGAGGCTCTTTACTAGTTTGTTTTTGCCTTGTTGGCCAATACCTGTGTCTCTTCCCTGCCTGTTAGGCTTTACTGTACTGTTGAAGAACATATCTCTCTGTTTGTTCCTGTCACTATTCGTGTGCTATCCCTTTTTGTTGGGCTTTAGAGCCGTGAAAGGCCTAGCTTTCAGCTCTTTAGGGGTTTGCTGTGACTTTGCTGTCTGCAAGTGTCTGCTGTCCTACTGCTCACTGAACCAGTGTCATTCTCTGTACCAGCAGCGCTCTGCAGCGCACCTGATTGGCACTCTCATGACAGGCCTCTCTGTGTGTGTGTGTGTGTGTGTGCGTGTGTGTGTGTGTGTGTGTGTGGGTGCGTGTGTGTGTGTGCATGTTTTTGTTTGTGTATGACGTGCATAAGCCAGATTGTGACACTTTTCTTCAACTCCCAACTAAGAATGCTGATTATACTATATGTGGTCATAATTTATTTCTTGCAGTGCGTTATTTATTTTATTTTATTTAAAACCTTGCATTAAAAAAGACTTTTATTTATCTATAAAGTGGAGGTGTCTTATATTTTCAAACAGCGGCAGCATACCAGTGGCCTGAAGCTGTCTGGAAGATATACTGCACAAAGCTGCAAGGTGATTCAAGTTGAAAGGACTCCTTCTTTTAAAAGTGTTTGAAATTGAAGGTTTTGTGTAACCAAATGCAGACAGATTTCAGGAAATGTCTGTCTCACAGTATTTTTATAGACATGTCTTACTGTGGTTTATGTCTGAACCATTCTCTGGCAAGAACAGCAACATGTGGTCAGTTTGTTTCCATTTTGAACCCACTGTCCGCCACATCTGAAACATGTGCTGTCTTATATCATGTACCGAAAATGGACCAAGTAAAGAACAATATAGTAATGTAAAACATTGAGACTGTTCTCTATTAACAAAATATACATGTGGTTTTACATTGGAATCCAATGCAGAGAGAATATCAGAAACTAATCCAGTGCATGCGGCTTTTGTTTTAGTTTTACTGGATATTAATATAATTTAAAAAACTAAACGTCTAAACTAACTTCCTGAATACACAAAGATCTAAAGTATAATTTCTATGGTAATTGCTTTACACCCACAACGCCCCAATAACATTACATCAATGCATAAAGTAATTGAAGTTCTGTGTACATGCTAAAGAGCAGATTACCTTCAATCATACCTTTAATTAAAATGCTTCCAAGTATGGAAAAGACCAATTATAATATGTACAGGCCTGGTGTGCAATGGCTGTACCTATACATGCAGGTCAGGTAACCTGCAGATTAATTAAGAGGTTTTATTAATACAGAAAACTAGTATGGAGCAAAGCAGTTTTGTGGTCCATATAAAAACAACCAACCAGTATACTTTTCTCCGGCTCTCAATTTTGACACAGAGCTAATTGTTTCATGACTACTGCTTTGACAATGAGATGGACAACTGCTTGTTTAACATGAGTAATGGATGGGTGGGGTTTTCAGGTTGTCCTTCCGTCCCATTCTCAAGAACGTGATATCTCAGGAACACCTTCAGGGATATTTTTAAAATTTGGCACAAATGTCCACTGGAAGTCAAGGATTAACTGATTAGATTTTGGTGGTCAAAGGTCAAGTTCACTTTGACCCCACAAAACACGTTTTTGGCCAACAGCAACCTCTGGGGTTGAGCAGTGCAGCCTATGCAGAAGAGCTGAAACTGAAGTTCATCAAATGGCCACTTGAGGCTGTCTCCAAAAGGGAACAATCTCCATAGATCCCCATGTTGAAATGCCCAGCAGCAGAAATAAACATGTGTACAGCCTGGTACAAAAAAGGGTTTTGGTCTATAGCTAATTTACCTATTCATGACAACTGGATTTTTTATAATTCACTGTTTTTATTTATATTGAGGATTAACGTTAAGCATTATTAGGGGCGTGGGCACTTTGAGTGACAGGTGGGTGCCTTCTCAGGATGCTAGGCGCATGCTGTGTGCTCTGCTGCGTCACCCTGGCCTTCCTCAATTTCACCGACGGTGCCCATTTTTAGATAAGCCCGGAGGTTAGACTGCCAAGATGGCGACGGCAGGAGCTGCAAGCTTTGAGCTTCGGAAAACTACAGGTGACATCACAGAGACTATGTCCATATTTCATACTGTCTATGGTTGTTGGCCATAACTTAAGAATTAATACACTAATTATGACAAAATCTCACCCACATTTCTAATAAAATAGAATGATGAAGTGATGACATTTTATATCCAAAAGGTCAGCTTCACTGTGCAATCATAATGTTCTGCAAAAACACTTTCTGGCCAATAATCAATGCTATAACTCAGGAACAGAAGGGTGTGACCATATTTCACATTTAATCAGATACTGAATTTCTGACATTAAATGCCCACCTTGAAATTGTGTAAAATATCCACATTTTATAATGTATAGCTTCTTTGCAGCAACATCCATATCCATGTCTGCTGTCATGGCTACAATTTGGTGTTCTATCAAAATCCACTTTATTGGCCAAGCAAGTCAACACATACGAGGAATTTGACTCTGTTTTTTGTTTCTCTCGATGCATTTACGCACCAATAGACATACGGCAGAACAAGAACAATATAGCTTAACAAATTCAACTCTTTGTTAAGAACAACTCCCAGGTTTCCTTCACCTTTCGCTCTATATAAAAATAATAAATATATTGTAGTAAATATAATAACAATTCTAGTTATTGTCTTTTTCCAGGATCATCACTTCACAGCACCTCCATTCCCTGGTCCAGGAGGACAGACCTGTAAACATAATGAGTGTGCTGTCATAGACGTTGTCTGTGAAAACTGAAAATGTTATTTCGAATGGAGTATACCAGAGCCCGAAGCCTCAACTTGTTCCTCACCTTTGTTTACATGTAGTGCCTTCTATCCTAATCTGCCATGGTGAGCGTTGCGTGGGCTGAAAAGCAAACAAGTGCAATGGTAATATGCTCAGAAACACTCTGGTATCCTACAAAGCACAGAGGCCCATCATTGCCTGAGTTCAAACTTGAAACACCTTTAAAAATAGAGCCAGCCAAGACGAATCAGGATAACTGGAGGAAAGCTATCTCGGGTTACGTCAGGGGCAGAGCGGGTAGACACATGGTTTTAGATTTTAATAGGTTGCTTTTTTATTTACTCCCCAGAAAGGAGACAATAGAAAGCAAAAAGAAAATAGTAACATTGTGCCTTAAAAGAATTCATGCTTTTTCACAGCAGACACAATTATTTTTATTCTCCAATATTCCAATATGTACTTTCCCTTAAAGCTCTATTTTTGGTCTCCACCAACCACTGGCAGAAATATCTGTCTGTTTAGCTGCTAAATGATCCACTATGTTCACCAGCTAGTCGTTAAATGTGTCGGTGACTTTGTAGAGCTTTTTGGCTTAAAACGACGCCGGAAGGGTATTAAAAGTGAAGCAAAAAAGTTTTACTTGCTGGTGTTTCTATGTTTATACTTAAAGGTGTTTCTAGTCTTGTTTCAACTCATATAAATGGACTGCATTCATAAAAAGTGTAGGGATAACACACACTCACACACCGTTGGCCATCGGGAGCAATTTGGGGTTCAGTATCTTGCCCAAGGACACTTGGACACGCTGATTGCAGGGGCTGGGGATTGAACCACCGACCCTTCGACCACTGGACGAACACGATATCTCCTGAGCCACAGCCGCCCCTATATCTATATAATGGGGGTGGAGTAAATATTTGAAGCATCTAATTGCATTACACTCTACAGGGTTTGTTTTATTTCTGGTCTCTCAATATAAACAGCTCTACTTCTATCTTTGTACATATCTCACGCTGAAGTTACACGTTTAGGAAGCATTATAGATCACCTACTCAATACTTCTTTTTATTGGAATATACTAAATCATCATTTTATAAAAAAAAGAATATGTAGCTGTGTATATCTACAACATGCAGTCACATATCTAAGTAGTAGTTTGTTACATTTCAAAGTGTTGGTGTTAAGTGAGCATTAATTCTTCTGCACCCCAGTAACTGGTGGTAGAACGGCACTTCTGTGTTATTCATTCTCCTCTCTTCATCTCCTCTTCTCTGTTTTCCCCGAAGACCCCGGTGCCATGATAATTTCTCATTTGATTCAGTTTTGCCTGGCAGAAGGGAGCTAAGCTCACTGATAAGATCTCCTTAAGAAGCAGACAAGTTGTCAGTAATGAAAGGAATTGCTTTGATCCGTCGACAAATAGGTCATTTAGACAGTGTCTGGTTTCTGATGCCGGATGATACAGTCATGACTCTCACTCTCACTCTCTCTCTCTCTCTCTCGCTCTCTCTCTCTCTCTCACTATCAATCTCTCTTAGTTGAGCGTTTCTTCTCCACTCTCTCCATAGACACACATACACACACTATCAAGACAATAGAAGAAAAATGAGAAGGAACAAGACAAAAACTGAAAAACAGTTTTTTATTATTATTGGCGCTCTTGAAACTGAATTCCTTTGTTATTTATTACCCGATGGAGACATTTGTGCGTGAGTGTTATTGTGTGAGGTGCAAGATAGCAGTGTAACGAGAGACAGGGTGTCCCTTTTGTCATTAAAGGAAATAAAAATTAGTAATGCAGTTATGAGAAGCTCTTAGACACATTCTCTCCCTTTCTGAAGCTAAAATGGCAGATTGTTAGCGAGAGCTGCTCACTATTAAAATGACATTCTGCTGTCACATTATTCTATGATAGAAGGAGGAGACTGATAACATGCAACAGCCACTAGCTTACGTCCATTATTGGATCCATTAATGCATAACCATGTATATATATATATATATATATATATATATATATATATATATATAGACTATGTGATTTATTACATACAGTATTAATCATGAGCCAGACAAAACACAATTGCGCATGCTTAAATGTGCATGTTAAGTTATGTTAAAGTTTGGTAGAAACAAATGAGGACAAGGATTCTGGCGCCGTCCATCAACAGTTTTAAAAGCGTTCGCGTACGTGAACGCTGTGGGAGGGAGAGCTAATTGGCTGGAATGACTGTCGAAACGTGCAGCCGAATCTCTTTCCCCCCCCCCAAGCAGGATGACTTGAAAACGGGTGGGAAATCAGGGGGGCGGGGAAAACCCAAATGGAATTATGGAGAGCTATCACTTCCTAACTGGTGAGGATTTATAAGCCACTGCCAAGGCCAACGGATTGAAGTAATTTCATTTTTCATGCATGGCTTCTGTCCCCACGGAGACCTGAAGCGAAGAGAGAGAGAGAGAGAGAGAGAGAGAGAGAGAGAGAGAGAGAGAGAGAGAGAGAGAGAGAGAGAGAGAGAGAGAGAGAGAGCTTCTGTCCCCACGGAGACCTGAAGCGAAGAGAGAGAGAGAGAGAGAGAGAGAGAGAGAGAGAGAGAGAGAGAACAGAGGAGGGGAGAGATGAGAGGAAAGGGGAGGAGTGGAGATGAGAGAGAAGGAGCTGGAAAGGAGAAGGGAGGGCAGAGGAAATGAGAGACAAGGAGAGGGGAGGAGAAAAGGGGGCTGAATGAGCAGGGGAGACAGTTTGGCAGTAGGATGTGTAATAATTGCTTGTATTTTCTAATGCGACAGGAGAGGTAGATGGAGTCAGTGTGCTGCAGTCTCTTTGCGTTGCCTATAGAGGAGGGTAATGGCGGTACATTGAGAGTTCAACAGAGCTGCTGGCTGGATATGTGTTAGTTTGTTGGTGTTTAACGGGGAGAGTTTCTTTGAAGTAATTGCAGTCGATGCCTGCAGCTCGTTAATTATCGTAGCTGTCAACAGTAATTTGCTGAGATATGTGCAGAGCATTCTGACGGTCTCCTCCCTCTATTCCCCAAAGAAAACACACATACAGACATGCACAAATAACATTTGTATGATGTTGTGACAGCTCCTTCTTGCATTCTTACAGGGAAGGTATCTGTAACTGATCACATTTGTTTGATTAGGAAGACATACCCTGACCAAAATCTTTCTAATGGAGAGTTGATGATAATGTCGAGACTGATCAAGAGGAGGAGAAGGAAAATAGTGATAATAGCAGTGTTGTGATGGTGACAGGTTTGTTTCCACCAGTAGGATGAGTCAGGATGACACCTGTCTAATACTCGATGTCCGTTCCTTGTCCTTGTTAGTTGCTTCAGCTAGTTTCTCAGCAGGGCAGAATTCCCAGTGTGTCAAAAGTGTTGCTAAATTGGTTGCTCGATTGGTAAAGATGGAGACAACTTTGGACAGTCTTTACTCTTCTGGTGCACTCAGGCTCTTTACGGAAATAGAGATTGATTAGGAGAAAAAGGCGGTCGTGTGTACAGTATGTGCCCGAGTAAGTGAATGATTGAGTCACTTTGAGTCACCGGCTGATGTTCATGGGTTGTCATGTAGTTAATGGACAGAGATGGGATGTTTAGAGGTTTGGACTCTATTTGGGTGATACATTAAAAAAGTCCTCCAAATGATTTCCAATTACACATCCCAAATCACAAGCCTAGCAGTGCTCTTAATGCACCTATTAACTGTCTATCTGGAATGAAAGACTCAACTGAAGTAAACAAATCTATTCCTTAAAGAACATTCTTCTCAATAATTCTCTTCTTGTGTGCACCCCTGGATTTTGAGATTATTATTTTCTTCTAGCCGATTTTTTTCCTCCTCAAATTATGTTTATTGTTATGTTGCCTGTTGTTGCTGGCCTAATTACACAATAATTACAACCTCACTTTCCTGTCTAATTGTAATAATTGTGAATTATTTTTCACAACCTGTCTGTATTCCCAGCTTGGCTGTAGCAAATCTTAATAAATCACTACCTGACTGTCAGTTAACAGTAAATATATGTTGATTTCATTTCTCCTTCCCACAAAATATTAAATTTAAATTTCTCTTTGAAGCAGTCCAATTCTGCCAAACAGAATACATAGCGCTCCCTGCGGCAGCACTAATGGAATCCTTGAATATGTGGTAGCTAGAAATGCCAAACTGTGATGAATGTGTGTGTGTGTGTGTGTGTGTGTGTGGGGGGGGGGGGGGGGGGGGGGGGGGTTCTTTTGTGCCTGTGCATGTTTCCAGTGAATAATATGCAATATCAGATTTCGGAGGTTGAGTAAGGACACAATTATTACATTTCATTTAGCTGCCGCTTTTGTCCAAAGTGACTTACAATAAGTACAAACAACAAGGATGCAAACTCAGAGCAGCAAGAATCTTGCAAGTACATCAGCTTCAAATAAGCCCAACCAATTTAAGTGCTACATACAGAAATGAGAAAATCTAAAAAAGAAACAAATATTTTATTATTTTTATTATTATTGGCCAAGGTGCAGTGGAAACAGATGGGTTTTCAGTCTGCGACAGAAGATGTGAAGACTTTCTGCTGACCTGATATCATTGGGGAGCTCGTTCCACCATTTTGGTTCCAGGATCGCAAAGAGGCAGCTTTTTGTCGAGGGGTATCTGGGTGCCGCTCGCAGTGAGGGAGCAGCGAGCCGATTGGCCCGATGCAGAGCGAAGTGACCGGGCTGAGGTTTATGGTTCAAACATGGCCTGGATGCAGGATGGGATTTATATTAAACTCTCGCTGTATATCACAAACTGGTACTTTTAAAAAAAAAAAACACCCTACAGCACATATTGCAGCAATAAGTTTAGGTTATCTGTGGTAACTGTGTGTTGTTTAGTTTTCTCTGTGTCTCGGTGAAATGAGCCTTCGGTAAACGGTTGGTTGGTTGGTTGATTGAATGTTCCTCTCTGTTTGTTCTGATGCAGATTCGTTCCGATCAGGACAAGGACATCTCCATCCGATACAGCATCACTGGGGTGGGAGCAGATCAACCACCCAATGAGGTGTTCAATATCGACCCAGTGATTGGAAAGATGTTCGTCACCAAACCTCTCGATCGAGAACATCGCTCTTCTTACCATGTGAGTCGTGTGTGTGTGTGTGTGTGTGTGTGTGTGTGTGTGTGTCTCTCTCTCTCTGTGGCCCTGTTAGGATACAATGATTAATATAATGAGACTGACAGATAATTGCAAGAAAAGAAAAAACAAAATATAATAAAATATATGAGGTGATGTAGAAAATTGCAATTACCTGTTAGTCAGTTTTCTTTTGTTCTGTGTGAAAATTTATAAAAAACTAAAAATATATAAAAACCCTCTCTTGCAATATCTTGCAGTATTTACTTACCCTAACATCCAATATGAAATATGCATGAGAATAACAGACAATTGTTTTAGATTTATTCTTTCTTTCATTATTTCTGTATTTATTTGCTGAACATATTAAATAATGAAAAAAACAAATCAGCTTTAGAGATCATTTAATTAAATCATTAAAAATGACATAACAATATTGCATTACATTATTACATTATGCATGAACACACTGTAATTAAAAAACCTTTCCTTGAAGAGCTGTGTGTTTATGTTTGTGTGTTCTACTTTTATCACTGTTATGAACAATTAAATATTTAATGCACAGCGATGATGGAATAAATAATAGAACTACTATGCAACATGTTAGGATATACTCTTTGTTGCCTTCTTTCTGAGAATGAGATGAAAGTATCAATGTCATTCTCATGTCTGTGTGTTAAAGGAATAGTTAGACATTTAGGGAAATGTGCTTCTCCGCTTTCTTACAAAACGTTATGAGATAGCACTCTGAGATACACCCAACGGCCGCTGGCTTAGCTTAGCATAAAGACTGGAAGCGGGGGGAACCAGTTAGCCTGTCTATGTCCAAAGTTCTTGGCCCTGTGCAGCATGCATGGCCATCTTTGCTTCCTCAATGCTGTGCTAATCCAAAACCAAATTGGACAAGACACCTGTCTTGGCGTTAGCTCATTTGAATTAAATTTCCAACGACGCCTCTCCTCTCACCTTTGTGCTTTGCATGCTGGTCAAGTCCTGGGAGTATCAAACAGTTGGGAAAAGTGCATTTAAAGTTTAGGAAAGTACTAACTTGTTGTATTGCTGCCTAAGCTAGTCTTTCTGCTGCCGTGGAAAAAGAGCTCCAGGGCTTTGATGTAGTGAGCTACCACACTGGGTTCATCACTTCTCTCTGTCTTTGTACCTGCCGCTATCCATTCATATGGGAACCTAGTCTCTACTTACAGTCCTAGTGAGCTGGCAAGCCCAATCTTTTAGTGGGAACTGAGCAGATTTATACCCGGGACAAACTCAAATCAATGAGGTTATTTGTTACGAAAGGCGGAGGCTCGCTAAATGCTGCTTAAATCAAACTGCATGTTTGTTGTAGAGGAAGAGCGTTATTTAGTGTGTGAATACAAATTTCGGGGAGAAAGCAGATGAGACAAGGTGAAGATGTACGTGTAAACAGACGATCAAAGGGGTTGCACTTCAATTAAAGACCTCTCACACAAGATGTTTAAGCAACAGGAAAGCAATTAAACTGTATTATATTAAACATGAACACCCTGAATCCTCAAAGACCTTTAAAGGCATGGAATGTTTTATTTACCAAGAAAAATCACACATTATATAAATATATATATATATATATAAATATATATATATATATATATATATATATATATATATATATATATTTGACTTTGTGCTCTTTCTTTTGTTTACTTCATATTTCATGCAAGGACATAACAAAGTTACGGTCTAGTTCTTTTTATTTCAAGAGCAGTCTGAAATTCAAAACCAGCCATGCAAGAAGATGCACTCTTGTGAGGAAAGAAACATTCTGCGTTTTCCGTTATCTCCATCAGTATGTTGCCTCTGTGCCAAATGCCGCACGCTTGCCTGGTACGGTCGGTTTTCTCCACCTGCCTTTCAAGATAATAACTTTAATGTGGACCCAGAATTACATTTTGCCTTCTTTAAACATGGCGGTAATCTCTGACTCTTGCTGTTATTGAATTAGGGTGTGGGCGCATGGGGGGGGGGGGTAGAGGGATGAGGGTGGGTAGAGATAAGGGGCCTGGCTCCTAGCCTGTTACAGCACAGCGAGATGCACGGGTGAGATGGCAGCCCATGGATATTGGGATCAGACAATGCGGTGGAAAAAGTAAAGTCAAATTAACCTCGGGGAGACCTGACGACGACATTTTGGTGGAAGCAGACGGTGTAGAGGAGAGGATCCTCACCTCTCTGAGGAGAAGGAGCCTATGGAGATTGCTGTTTATTCTATTTCCTGACACAACAATTCTGGAGGCTATTTTCCTTATGGGCTCCGGTGCTCTTGCAGTGGCCAGGTAGTAGTTTACCCATCAGGCACGCTGAGATGTAAAGAGCACCATTGCCATTAATTCTCCATATATGACGGGGATAAAAGCTGCTCATGTTACAATTTCTCTTCTTTCTTCTCTGTCTGTTAATGACAAGTTTAATTTTTCCTCCAGCCGCTTCCAATTCTGTCCCTTCTTCCTTTCCCCTTCCTTTTAGATGAATATCCCTTACTTCAAAGAAGGTGGAGGGGAGCTAAAATTGATTGCTGACATTTTAACTGAATAAATATTTACCAGCCTATGTTGTTAGAAGCAGGATGTAGATAGCATCTGAATTCTGCTCCCCCCCCCCCCTTGTATGATATAAAATAAACATCCCTGGTGCTTGCAGCTGACAGGAATATCACTGAATAAGTCATGTTCAGGGATATACACATTCACAAGTAAGGTAAAGTGAATCTAAACAGCTTTAGAGTTCATTTTGAAATGCCTTTCTGTCTGTTAGTTTGACCTTCAAGTATGGAGTGAAAAGACAAATCTCAAGTATTTATATAAACGCAAAATTTCCCTGATAATTTGGTTATTTTCTCTGCTCTCGGGTTTCATTCCTTCTTTTTCTTTTCTCCAGAGAAAGCAGTCAAGACACTTTTTACACCATGTATTGATTCCAGTAATAACTCCACGTCCAAACTTTGTGAGAAATCCTAGTTGGTGATTCCATTGATCTAAACACAGCCGAGTTGAATTTGAGATGGGATGACTGCGTATGTGGAGTCAGAGGAAAAGTAAAGAGATTTCAGAAGTCTCTTTCAAACAGAACCCGACAGAATGTTGGCCTGGGATCCAACACAGTGATCCTGAAACAGACACCTTGTCTTTACAACAGAGCCAACTTCCAATAAATAAGATGTTTCTTGTTTTGGTTTCTGCTGAGATAAAAACTTCTGGGCACTATGTTTAAAAGAGATAAGAAGTCTTGAGAAAGTACATGATCGTAAAGGCAATTTCTCTGCAAGAAAGATATCCAGTGTTGCACTTCTGACCTTAGATCGTATTGTTGTGTAGATTTAGAAAGTCTTTTTGATACTGTATAATTCAATAATGCAGATTTCTATCAGATCGTATTCATGAGCAGAGTTGACAAATTGTCATTCAACTCTGCTCAATGTGTGTTTCTCCGTTTGTCTTTAGAAGTTCTGTGAAAGTCGTCACCTTGAAGCGTAAGAACACTTTCAGTTTGTGTTTTATTTGTGTTGCTTCTCCCTTTTCTTTTGTCCATTCCCGCGAGTGGAAACAGTTGGGCATTCACAGAGAGGACGAGGGCGTCAATCCCACGAGTGAATGAATATTATATTCAAACATGCCAACAACTATTAAAAGATGTTGTTTGAGTATTTTCATCTCCAACCACTAACTACTAACTAAGTCGTTTTAGTCAACTTTACATCTTGTGACACAAAATCCTGCAGAGGAGGCCGAAGCATTTATCCCCCTCTGAGTAGTGTCTACAGAATTTGCCTAAAAAAAACAACTGAAACTGTAAAAGTGGCAGAGACAAACATAGGAATTTAAAAAGTAAGAGGTGTGCCCATCCTCAGTGGTAATTACCTCCTTGATGAAAATAAATGTTGTTAGATGTATAATCCCTTATAAACCCTGAAAAATGTTCTCCTTAAAACCAATACAAGCACTCATACGTTATTAATCAGTCCATTACTTCCTGATCCTATAAAAGGTTATAAGCTAACTTTTATTCTTGTGCGTTTGTGTCCCCTAAGCTGCGAGCCCATGCCGTGGACATGAACGGGAACCAGGTTGAGAACCCCATCGATCTGTACATCTTCGTCATCGACATGAATGACAACAGACCAGAGTTCAGAAACCAGGTGTACAATGGCTCTGTGGACGAAGGCTCTAAACCAGGTAACGAAGCACGTGTGGACGGGCAGATGGGAATAATTACAGGAGATGAAAAAAAGATTAGAGAAATGTGTGAAAGGTGACATGTTTAGATACGGGTGGACTGAGGAAGCGAGACATGTCTATCTGGAAATATTGGTGTTGTTAAAAGTACGACAACAACAGTGAATATTTGACCCAAGAGAGAATTTTCCAAACCCCTTGATTTAGCAGACAGACGGAGAATCTGTCTCCTACTGTGGCTTTTCATTGAGCCTGCTGCAGCAGCGGCCGTAAACCAAAGAGGGTGCTCAGGCTGGAGAGGAGATTGAGGATTAAATGTACCACGCTGTAGCACCACTGGGTCATTTTATGTCTAACCTCGGAGCGGAAGAATCACAGAGTTGAGCTCTCTGTGTGCATGCGTGTGTGTGTGAGCCTGATGAGCCAGAGTTTATTGCACCAGAGGTGATCTCAAGAGGTGTCCAGGTTCTCATTTCCTTTTCTTTGTCTTTATTTGTTTTTATCACTGCTGCCGTCCCCACCCACCCCCCCGGCCCCAAGCATCGCCCCACACAGCAGACAAGTCTCTGTGGCATGCATGACATTCAGCTGAACAATAATCATAAAAAAGGAGAGTTTTAGAGTTTAGAGCTCCAGTGGTTTCAATGCAAGGCCAATTACAAACTTGAATTAGTTTGCAAATTAAAGAGTCATTATGGGGACCTAATCCTGTCAGGCACAGCTTAGGACGCCCGTACAAAGGGTCCACATTAAACCCCCTAAGAGTGCAGCTTAATGAAATTACCCCAGCGATGTGTGACACATTGTGATTCTTCATCTCCTTCTCTCTATCCCTCCATCACTAGAAGAAAAAAGCAAAGGGTGGAGGACTGAGAGTCACTCCTCTTGGAATCAAACCAAATTTGGAGTCTGTCCTCTATTTCTCTCTTTTCCTCTCCCTCCCTCTGTTCCTGCTGGCTTTTTTTTTCTCCCCTCGTCTCGCTGAGAGGCCTTTAGAGTGCTCCCTGTGGCCGAGTCATTGACAAATGTTGCTTTGAAATGTAATGAAGTTTGAAATGGGAGCTGCGGTTACAATTATCCTCGGACAGGGGCTGTCACTGGCATGATATCACTATCTCTGGCAATTAGAATCGGTTGTGAGAGAGGGAGAGCAAGAGGGAGAGAGAGATGGAGTGATTGGGTGACAGGCACAGTCAGATCCCACAGAGTTATATGAGGAGGCAGCAAACAAGTGGTGCGTTCATGGAGGGATAGTGGATTAGATACAGTATACTGTATGTCTGTTCCTTGTGCTTGTAGTTAGAGTAATTATTATATACAGAACAGGGGAACTGTTTAATCAATGTAAGAAAGGTTTATCAAACGTCAATGCGGTTAATTAGCTCATTTTATGTGAATAGTAATCCGTTTTTGAACAATATCTGTCATCAAAATCTACTTTTAGAGCCTTCAGGTGTTATCAGTTAAGTAGAAACGGTAGACATTATATTTGCAGCCTGTTCAATGCAGTAAAAGCAAAATATGTTATGTGCTCATAAAGTCTGATCACAATTATATCTGCGCATATTATATATGTGTACTTGTAGTTGTTTGAGTCTTTATTATTTACAGAACAGGTGTGCAACATTTGTCTTCCGAAATGAATTTGTAAAGATCCTTTCATATTATAGAAAGTGTTATCAAACTGTTATCAAACATCCAGGTGGTTTATTAGTCATGTTTAAATCTGCGTGAACCAACTTCAGTGTTATTATTACCAATGCTTTATCTGTCATTAACATCTGTTTGTAGGATGCTTGATTAAGCTGTGCAGAGTGAACAAAGCATTTTGTAGCTTCTACCTCTTTTTGTCTCACTTTTAAACTCTCAAATAAAATCCACAATAGCACAAAGTGTGTCATTTGTTTTGGGGAAATTATAAATGATTATAAAACATTAAAGTGAGACAATGCAACAGCCGCCACTATAGTAACTGTTGGCTGTTGCTTGTTTTACTTTTGTGTGATAAAACCATTGAAATGTTGAAACATCCTGTCAGAAAGTCAGCAAACACAACAATATATAAAGTTAGCTAACGTTAGACTCCATAAACTACTGGTCCCTCGAGACCAAGTAAGGCCGCATTAGCAAAACGGCTGAGTGTATTGAATTGAGCAAAGGTGTGTTTTCATTTTCTTTTGTAAAAGAAGGGTTGTGTTGCTTTCATCTCGTCCCCTAGTCTTGCCTGCTTTTGGCTGCTTGAACCTTTTATGTTGACAAATATTATTTTCTTCATCAGGGACGTATGTGATGCACGTGTCAGCGTTCGACGGTGACGACAACACCACAGCTAACGGAATGGTGCGCTATCGAATCCTGTCCCAGGCGCCGCACAGTCCCATCCCTAACATGTTCACCATCAACAGTGAGACCGGAGATATTGTGACTGTGGCACCGGGTCTCGATCGAGAGGTTCGTCCGCTCTTCGCCAAAACATTCACATTTCACGTTCAATGTTTTACAGAGATAAAAATCATGTATAATGAAGCAAAGCAGTCACACACACTTAGTCATACAATCTGTAAACAATGAGTAGTGTCCACGTCGTCTGAATGATCTATAGCTGACCAGATGATACGCCTTTATCTTTGTTTATGGAGCACAGTTCCTAACAGCATTGTTTACTCTGATGACACTGAGATGCGACTTACAATTGCCATTTGTCATCACACACACACACACACACACACTTGTCTTTTTTATTTATATATTTTACAGTGAATTACCTTCCTTTGCGGTCACCTTGTTTATGGAGCTATAAAAGTTGTGACAAGATCCAAATGTGTTTATTCTCGTGACATGGATGTGCCAGTGACAACTCTGCAAAGAAATCTCCCAGACCGATCATCCTCCCAAACTGTCACCAGTGACAGACCTATTAAGAACACATCACGCTGCAGTGGGCTGCTCATATTGTGTTGTGTGTGTGTGTGTGAGTGAGTGTCTGTGCGTGTGTTTCCTGAGTGTATGTCTTTGTGTAGTAGTGGAAATATCTGAGATAGAATGCCCTTGACACCTGTCAGACAAACACAAAAGCCCATATAATCACATCTACACTCGATAAAACACAGGCACTTCAGGGGGGGGGCTGAAGGGAGCAATAGAACAAAAACGGAGCCGGGCAGACGGGGTATTTCAATAAATTGGGAGGAAGTCAGTGTGAATTTGGCAATGAATTAGGTCGATACAGAGAAGCAGGATGAGACAAGAGGGTGCCAGAGGGAGGGAAGAGGTATGAGCGCAACATGGTGTAAAAATGTCTCTGCTGCTTATTTTTACTCAGTTTTTTCTGTATACAGCTAATCCAGCCAGTCACCCCTAATGTGGGATTAAACTCCTACCCCCACTACACAAACACACGCGTACTAAACTAGAGCATGTTTTTACAACTATGCTTGTGAAAACATAATTCATCTCAAACCCTTAACTTTGTTTAACCCTATAATTACCCAGGGTAGTACAGAGAGCTCTCTTTTCAGAGAACACTCTGCTCACATTCACTGCGTTATACAAGTCATTTAAAGATGTCCCCTCGGCTTTGTGAACTTGTGATGGCATCTTCCTGTCTACATATAGAAGTGTCCTTGGGCAAAACACTGGGAAGGCAAGCGCCTTGCATGGCAGTTGAGTGTTTATATGAATGGGTCTGTTTCTATTAACGTAGAAAAGCGCTATAGACGTGCAGTCCATTCCCCATTTACCTCCGCGAAGGAACAGTAAGTCGAGCCTACCGAGCAGCATTGCTTCCCCTGACCTGGGACTTACCATGTCTGGTCCACCAGCTCTTTATTATCTGATCACAATGAAGACAGAAGTGAGATAACGAGAAGGTTTATTAATACTATTTGTACATGCAAAGGTCAACCGTCACATGACATTATCCAGATAACATAACATGGGGTGGGGAAGGTGGAAGAGTGGTTGCATGCCTGCTTCTCTAGCCTTTAGGCGTTTTAACCGTCACAACTACATGGCTTAACCTAACCCTGACCTAAACATAATTGTAACTGTAACCTTGTACCAAGTCTTAACACTCAAACAGCCCTTTGCAGAAGTGAGGATAAGCCAATATGCCTTCATTTTCCAGGTCTAAAATTCTAATTGGTCCACACAAAGACGGACGTACAAGAATGCGCACACACACACACACACCATAATGTATGTGCAAAGCAAACACAAGTGCTTGCATCTAATTATTTACCTAATGTAGTCTCCCACATACATTTATGGGTTAATTTCTGTTTTCCTGTAACATTTTTCTTTATCGAGGAGATAAGAAGTCTCACACCTTGCAGAAAAAAAATTAAAAAACTGGAACTTATATGTTGTACATCATCACAGAAAGATACTACACTGGTCCGCTTTTAGTCAGCACTTTGGCCCTTTGAAACTTGGAAAGTTTCTGCATCTCCCTGCTCTTCATGGGCTGGGGTGTTTGAGGTGTTAGGTGCTACAAAGAAGAAGAAAAATAACAAGAATCTATTTTTAGTAGTCCTCCTCCCTTGCACCTTGGCTGCAATCCCTGCTGTCTCTTATCCCCTCCTCTGTACTTCACTTTTGAAATGTTTTCTTCCTTTCCTTTATAAACTGCCACACTGTTTCTCTTCTAAATGTTTCCACTGGTCTGCAGTGGACTTTTAAGAGCTTGTTGACAGTAACAGACCTCAGTCCTCCAGAGGAAGCTGGGTATGCTGCGGTGTTGTTGCAATGCTGAGAGGTTCAGAGGAGCTCTACATAATTACTCCCTTGTCTAATTAGTGAGAGTGTTGTGTACACACTGTACACAATGGTGGGAGAGTCAGGCAACCACTGCCTCTGAACAATATATGGAGAAAGAGAGGTGTGTGTGTGTGGGTGTGTGTGTGTGTGTGTGTGTGTGTGTGTGTGGGTGTGTGTGTGTATGATTATTTGTGTTTGTGTGTACGTACGGGTGTTAATGAGAGTGTGTGTACAAGGATGGAGTTCAGCATCTCGTCTAACATCAAGATGACAGGAACTGAGAGGAGCTGTCTAACCCTCCTGATGTGGCGTCCTGGCCTAATTGGGATATTTACTCGGTAATTAGCAGGTGAAAGAGACACTGGGAATGTAATTGGGAATCTCAATGACGAGACATGTTACCCAGACAGTCGGCTCCCAAGCTCCCTTTTTCCTGTAGCCCATTAACTGCACCGTGGGACAGAAGAAGAGAGGATGCTGGCATAGAGAGGGAGCGCACCCAAGTACTCAAATACAAATAAGAGAACCATATTTCAGCTTCCAGGGAAGAGACACTGTCATTTCAAAAGATGAGATGGCATTTATCATTCCCTCGTATTATTGCTCCACAGATAGTCTATTAATCTCTGTCAGTTGGATCATTGTCTTCACATCTGTCCATCAGTGGCACTGGATAAGAAATGTCTTTGATGACATACCCATGGGGAGGCTCCACAGTGCAGCCTTCAGATGGTGAGAAGTCTGGTTACGTTCCGCTGTGGAGGTTTCAACTCAGTCGAATGGAAGACATCACTGTTGTGATTCCGTGTTTCAAATAAGAGCATGGGAAGCTACTCTAGAACAGAACACAAGCTCAGCTTTATCTTCCTCTGGGAGTCACACTCTGTGGTTGTTGCTGTAGACTCGATGAAGAGAAAGTTATTTGCACATGAATAACTGCACACTCCTTTTTCTGTTTCTGCCTTTTACAGAGAGTGTCCCAGTATACAATCATCGTGCAGGCCACGGACATGGAGGGCAACCTGAACTTTGGCCTTTCCAACACAGCCACTGCCATCATCACTGTCAGCGACATCAACGACAACCCTCCCATGCTGACCTCCAGAACTGTAAGTTGCTACAAATGAAGAGTGGGAAAAGAGGAGAGGGGTTAAGGTCAAAGAAGAGGGTGGAAATGATTAGTATGTTGGATAAATAGATACGGTTAGAGAGTGACAGACATTGAATATGAGGGGGAGAGGATGGAAAGGAGAATGAAAAAGAAGCGAGGGAAGGAATGGCGAAAGGAGAAAGCTGTACAACACTGTTATGTTGTTACATAGGACCGTGAAGAGGGTTATGAAGTGCAAAGGGTACTTAACTCATTTCCTTGTAGAAGATGCAAACACACACACACACACACACACACACACACACACACACACACACACACACACAAACAAATCCATATTATTGACTTTCATCAGCAAGAAAATCAGACCGGCAAATCGTTAATGATTGTAGTCGTGACAGTGATATTTAAAACGATGATTACATTACAGAAGGTCAATATTGAGCGAGGTAAAAATCAAAAGTCCAAAGTAATGTACTGTACAATGTGGTGCAATTCAGCAACTTCATTATTAAATTAATAAGTGAAACGGTAGATTTAGTAAAAAAGTTTACTTTCTTTTCCCTCTCTCATAACTCTGGTCATTTCTCTCAGTGCTGATAAATGTTTAGATGTGCGAGTGGAACAGCTAAGGTGGCAGCAGTATTTCTCACCGGCGGCTGGAAAGTGGAACACATTTTGAGCTATTATTTGCATGGTTTTTAATAAAATTCTCAAGAGTCACATTTTTATTTGATGTGGCAGAGACATGCATTT
The DNA here is from genome assembly GCF_900634415.1 of Cottoperca gobio. Taxonomy (NCBI): domain Eukaryota; kingdom Metazoa; phylum Chordata; class Actinopteri; order Perciformes; family Bovichtidae; genus Cottoperca; species Cottoperca gobio. The sequence goes on from NC_041361.1 coordinate 5,406,805, forward strand.
GCAGAGATGTGGTCAAAAGTGGAGTCGGTGTGTCTGCATTTTATTTTCATGTTATGATGAAAAGTCTTTCTATGTGTCTGTTTGGCTTTAGGTGTCAGAATTATTCAGTTTGTGCTTTGCTATCAGTAGTGATGAGAGCATGGGCCTGTTGGGGAGATAAGGTGCTTAGCTCTGCAACTGCAGGGATAGCGTCTGAGGGGGTATCAGCACTACAGTCGGCTCGGCTCTTTGAGGTGATAGCAGAGGAGTTAGCATTAGCATTTGCCCCGGGGGCTATCAAAACCCTTATGATGATGAGTTAGCACTGGCGGTAAGCATGTGTCAACCGTAGAGCTCATCAGAGAGCTGCTACATCACACGCAGCAGGAAATGTACAAAGAAAGGGCAGAGGAAGAAGAAGGATACACACAAAGGAAATGGTTAGCAAAAAGGGAACAAAGAGGGAAGAGAAGTTGATGTGCGGACCACCATGTAGACACCGACGAAAAATGGAGAGAGGAAAAAGTGACGAGAGAATGATGGGAAGAGGAGAAAGAATGAAGGATAATTTGGTCGCAGGAGCTATTTTCTACAGCAGCAGTGATAAAGCACAGACATGCCGTGTTGTAAATCAAAAGCCTTTCCTGACTCGGCATCCCCCTCTGATTTAAGATTCTCTACCGATGGCGGTGTATTGATGATTTTGGCTAGTAATAGATTGATATTCTCTAACTGTATTCCACCATGTTTAAGTGCATTTCCATCATCGCCACAGAGGGAAGTTAATACTATCATGGATATTGATGATAAACTTTAGTGGAGGTTTTGGAGCCGTGATGAGCAGAGCACTTGTACCCACTCCCTTCATAAATCACCCATTTTAGTGGTGGGATAACATAAAAGCCATTTTGTTGAGAATGCAGGCCATTATGCAAATATTTAGTGTTTGCAATAAACCCCATAGATCATTCAACGTGTCCCAGAAATACAAAGTTTGGGGAATTTGTCTTTAATGTTGATGATTAATATTTCATCACGCCTATCAGAGGCTGCCCTATTTTTCAAGGCGGCAAAGGGTGGTGTATGTGTACGGATGTGAAGGCTTTGGGTGCACATTCAGGGCTGCATACATGTTTTGCATTACGTCTGTGATGCAGATGGGTTAGATCAAATAAAAAAAGTTATTCATCTCTTTTGTTTATTTATGGATACAGTACTGCAGCAATCAATGTATCTCACATCGTGCAGGAGGTTTTGGTTTTAATGTGTGGAGACGTACAATTATGCAATCAGGGGTATCTGTCCAGGATGCGCTTCCTTTGGACTCCTTCCTTTGGACTCCTTCCTTTGGACTCCTTCCTTTGGACTCCTTTCTTTGGACTCCTTCCTTTGGACTCCTTCCTTTGGACTCCTTTCTTTGGACTCCTTCCTTTGGACTCCTTCCTTTGGACTCCTTTATTTGGACTCCTTCCTTTGAACTCCTTTATTTGGACTCCTTCCTTTGGACTCCTTCCTTTGGACTCCTTTATTTGGACTCCTTCCTTTGAACTCCTTTATTTGGACTCCTTCCTTTGAACTCCTTTATTTGGACTCCTTCCTTTGGACTCCTTTCTTTGGACACCTTCCTTTGGACTCTTTCCTTTGGACTCCTTTATTTGGACTCCTTCCTTTGGACTCCTTTCTTTGGACTCCTTTCTTTGGACTCCTTCCATTGGACTCCTTCCTTTGTACTCCTTTATTTGGACTCCTTCCTTTGGACTCCTTCCTTTGGACTCCTTTATTTGGACTCCTTCCTTTGGACTCCTTTATTTGGACTCCTTCCTTTGGACTCCTTTATTTGGACTCCTTCCTTTGGACTCCTTCCTTTACCATCCTCACAAAGTTCCTATGATGAAGTTCCCTGTCATTTCTCCTCTCTCTCCTCTTACCTCCCGTTGCCTCCTTTAGTCTTTCCCCCCTGCCAAAATAGTGACAGAAGGTCGAGAGTGTTGGCAAGAGGTATTTTGTCAAGTGCTGTAAGAAAGCCAACTGCACTCTGTGCCAATCACAATCAAAGAGCTTTTCCCTCCTTCCCTTTAGTCCAGCTGTTAGGGACAAGATACAATATCATATAAGGAAAACTCCCTTATCAGAGAAAATCTCTTCTGAAAGACACCTCAGTCATACCCCAATTCACTGTTGAAACAAACCCCACCCAAGTGCGGTACAATACAATGCAGTATTCAACTAATACATAATTGAGAGAGTGAAAGGAAGAGAACAACCCCAAGGGTTTTCCAAGAGATATTGAAATGCTCTCTGTTCAGAATCACAAATGTTGAATCACAATCTATTATTGACAACAACACTACCAGACGTCAAAGCTCACCGTTTCTCACAGAAAGATAAAAGCTGGAGTCTTAAAGAAGTAGAACAATCCTTCAATTGAACTGGTTGTAATGAAGAAATTGGGAGGACCGGCTGGCTCTAGGGGGGGGGGGGGGGGGGGAGAGAAAAATGTATTTTCACTTTAAAATTCTCATTTGAAAGGTAACTCTTAAATGCAATCTGAATGCCCAACAGAGATATGCCATTGTCTCCTTGAAATGTTTTACATTTCACAACCTTTTAAAAAAGTAACTGTGTATATTGAAAGGAATGTAATTCTACAGTAAATCCCAGATTTAATTTCAGTGTTTGGAGGATACTTACTGCACATAGTTGACTTCATGTACCTCCTAAAGTTGTCTTGTAAGTTTCCAGTACACTTTCTGAAATTAATTTGCTAAGTGATTGTACTGATGATATAATTTTATATGTAGGGAATTTAAAAAGTGCCATGCCATATAAGATTTCCTATGGGAAAAATAAGTAACACTTTTATTACTCGAGCTCTGAATGCCTGAAAGGTGCCCCACCCACCCTATAAAGAGATAATGAGAAAATAAATCTTAAACTGGGGGTTTTGATAGTACGAGCTGTGGTGGACCCTTCAAAGTCTTCCATCAGACCTGGTTAACTCTTGCCCTATGTGTTGCTGTGTGCCAATATAGAAGATGCTCAAGGGCCCTTAGGAGCTCAAGAGCCATCTCTGAAGTTGTATTTTATTGAATTGGCATCAGGGATTCCCTGAACTAAACCGCAGTAATAAACCGTTCAAACACACACACACACACACACTCACTCTGACACAAACATACGACAGCCTGCCTACTTATCCAGTGCAGCCATGCATCACGACCACCCGGACATGTCTGTTGTCTTAAGAATGTCATTGAGTCTCTGAACAGCTCTCCTGACGCGGCCCCCTAATCTGCCCGCCGCTGTTGGCTGTTTGCAGGGTGATGCGAGGGTTGCCAGGCAGGGTATTATGGTCTGTTGGAGTGTTTGGTCTGGGGCTTTGCTCTTTGATATCCTACACTCACATAAGCGGCTCAGTGGCTCTTCCACGCCTGTTACCCGTGGTGACACGGTAACTGTATGATGCTACATGCCTGTTGCCTCCAGATGAGGTGAAAACACGTCAACGTGCACATCTTCTGACGACCCAGTTGATGGGTTGTCCGTGTAGTTGTCCGTGTAGGTGGCACGGCGGTGTTTTAAAGGGTAGTGGTGCAGTCGTTGCTGCTGTTGGTTCTTTGTGGGCTTTATCCCCTGAGCCTGTACAGCTTTGATCAATCCCCACCATAACAGACATATGACAGACAGCGGCTCACTCCTCATCAGGCTTATCAGGACAAAGCACATGTGTTTGTACAGCACAGAAACAACTAAAAGCCACTCATATACACTCCAACAGCTGTTTTAACCCTCCTGGCTCCTTTCTGTTCATCTATTCTCTCTTCCTTTTTCCACTCTGGCTTTCAAAGGAATAAAATATTATTGCTCGTCAAGGATGGGCATTGGGAATGCAGAAAAAGTGAAACTGGAACAACGCCCCTGTGTGCATGCTTGCTGTTGTTTACGGCTTGTTTACTACTCAGCTGTGGTAAAAGCGTGATCGTTAAACCTACTCTACCTGAACGGAGGACTGGCTCTATAAAGAAAAAATGCAAATGAGGGATAGGCACTTTTGTAGAAGCTGCCAAACTCAAATTGTTCAATGGATTCCAGAAGACCAGTCACAATAAAGATATTTTTGAGGCAACAGAACACAAAGTAACATTTAACTCTTTCTGCAGTTTTCCGGTGAGGTCCCAGAGAACCGAGTGGATCTAGTTGTGGCCAATCTGACGGTGATAGATGCTGACCAACCGCACTCCCCTAACTGGAACGCCATCTACAGGATCATCAGTGGAGACCCATCTGGGCACTTCACCATCCGCACTGACCCTGTCAGTAACGATGGCATGGTCACCGTGGTGAAGGTAAGACGTCAGCCTATCAAACATACTCGTCGTAGAAACAGTGTAATTTCTTTTTCTGTGCTGTCTTTCAGATCCCCTCTGGATTTAAGCACAAGCAATAATAATAGACTACAGAGTAACATGGGGACAGACTGGGGTCTTTTGCCTTTCATATGCCCCCTTATGTCCAAATGAGGAATTGGTGTCTACTGCGCCCTTCATACACTCTCACACAGACTTTAAACACAATGGCCAGCAAGGCAACTGTAGCAAATTAGGTATTGATTTCTCAATTACAAGGCAACGTTTTTTATACACTCATAATGTTCTAGCTGCTGTGGTAAATGACAGCAACAACAAAACCATGTCTTGTAACAATTTGCCGTGTTGGTGTTCAACCTCTCAGACGGAGGTTGTCTGGAGGGTTTTTAAACAATTTGGAAAGAAATATAGGAAAAGGACAACAGAATGAAAATCTGTATGATATTCAGCTCATACTTCTGTGTGTATGTACGTCCTGTTGAATGGCCTTCAACAATTGTATTTCTGTGTTCATCCTTGTGTGGATTGCTGTAAATGTGCTTGTCATGTCGCATGTGTTTCGTAGAAATAACTTTGTATTCTGTATTCACATGACCCTGAGGACCCAGGGGTATTCTCTTCATGCATCTGACACCTGCAAATTCCATCTCACATCCTACAATAATGTTTAGAAAATAGCAATAACATCACCCTGTAATTCCCACCACACAGTGAGCAATGAACATTGGCATTTTGCTTCTCTTCATTATCTCTAGATGACTGCCTTTTATAATCCATTCCTTCCACTCCCTGATGTCAAATTCAGCAGGCAGCCGGGTAGCCGTGAGCTTCCATCGAAACCCATGGGAGGTTATCAGGAAATCATAAAATAAAAATAAAATAAAATAAAAAGAGACAGGACACCCCCTGGGAAGAAACAAGAAATAGACTGTCTTAACATGTAAACAGAGGGGCTTCAGTTTGCTCCGGGAAAAGGGAGCCAATGGTTCAAATTAGACTCAATATTGGCAAAGAAGCAGAAAGAAGGCGCCACCTTGGTGTTCCTATTTCTACCAAGGCGATCGAATCACAGCGATCTCCCACAAGGGAGCTGGGCTCCTCTGTAAACAAGGGCTGAGGTCTTAACCAGAACGTGTCACACATTTTTACTGCTCTCTTGGGATTTTATGAGACGCATTCTCATTTTTCCGCACGGTAATAGAGCCACTAGACAAACAAGCACGCATAAAAATACACAAACAGAGCTGCTTGGTTCGAATGAGTCATTAAGATATGTAAATCACAGCTTATGATAAACACGGAAGATTACAGGGGATGGGAAGAGGAGGAGAGAAGTGAGGCTAAGACAGATTTCCGAGGATTGAGAGATGCAGAGAGCATAGATCACAGGGGGTTGGAGGGGAGCAGAGGTGAGAAGACGAGGGGGTGGAGAGTTGGAGTCCTGTAGAACAAATTAGGTAAGAGGGAAAGACAGGAACACGTGAAGCGATACAGAGGAGATGTAAGATGTGACGGCTCATGGGCAAAAGATGGAAGCTGTGTATTGACCTCTCACCCCTCTGGATTCCCTCAGGGTGTGTGTGTCCGAGTGTATTTTAGTTGTGTTTTAGTTAGCCTACAGCTATACTCTAGACCACCCTGTGCTCTGAATACCACTGGCTGTAGATCAAAGATCCTTGAGCGTGGTTTGCCTGTAAATAGGTTCCAAGTGCACCAAAGGTGTCACACACACATACATACCTATGTGCCCCCATTTACTCCTATCTCCTAGCATATACATACAAACTGCAACGCCAACTAGCACACACACACACACACGCACATCCACTCCAGTGCCCTTATCAACCAAGCTGCCTGATTAAGAATGCGTTTTTATATCAGAGCTGTGCTGCCGCACTGTCCACACTCAGGCAATGCAACATACAGATGTGCTCAAAATCATTAACATCACCATCAAACACCACAGACACAAGCCTTGCGGCGGTAATCATCACCCGTCTATTTAGAAATGTGCCAGCAGGACCTACAAGCACCATATTTGTTATCTTTTTTTTATTTCCTTGCTTGTTGTTGTTGTTGTCATTTGAACCTAATCGTGTAGTCTTCATTAGCAGAGCACAGAACTGTCACTCTGGTTTAGGCTCAGTCGGTAAAACCTCTGTAGAGTACACATATACACACACTGTGACACACATGCGCACTCAAAAGGCAGAGTCATGACAGCACCCTATGAATAGTCTAAGCCCTGCTGCCTCTTATCAGGATGTGTGAGTGTTGGGTAGTAGTTAAAGAGAATATGGGTCCAATTCATCAGGGGAACACTTGACACAGCATCTGTTCATCTAGCATGTCCTTTATCATCAACCAGGTTCGATGCTTATTCCCCGGCCACAGAAGAGAAATGCTGACTATTTAACTTAATATATGCGGGAATACTTAACATGCTTTGCTCATAAAAAGTAATAATGATCATAATACTACTAATAGTTGTCATAATTGCTGACGGTAAAATATATCCTGTAAATTACTAATGAAGGCCGTAGTTTCAAGCAAATAATAAACCTATTTTCCAGAAAAGTTAGATATAATTATATATATATAGGTGGACATGAGAAATACAGCCAAGAACAATAACAACACTGTAATAAATACCATATAGCTGCAGTTTATAGTCCAATCTGTTCGGACTGTGTGACAGAGGTGGGGATTCACTTCCAGGCTTTACTTGGTGACAGGGTTGTACTGGATTGTATTAGAAGCTGAATTATTGTTCATATTTGGGCAATAAGATACACTATATGGACAAAAGTATTGGGCCACTCCTCTTAATCATTGAGTTCAGTTCATGCAGTCTGCCTCTACAAACATGTGTGAACGAATGGGTCGTTCTAAAGAGCTCACTGAATTCGAATGTGGTTCTGTAATAGGATGCCACCGTTGCAACAAGTCAGTTTGTGAAATTTCTTCAACTGTAAGTGGTATTATTGCAAAGTGGAAACGTTTAGGAACCACAGCAACTCAAGAAGTGTCAGACCACGTAAAGTCGCCGCGTGCTGAGGCGCATAGTGCGTAAAAGTCGACAAAGCTCAGCCGACTCAATAACTGCAGAGTTCCAAACCAGCTCTGGCATTAATATCAGCACCAACATCTTAATGCTTCATCTTACCATCTTAAGTCTTGTTTTGGACAATTATATGCTTCCAACTTTGTGGAAACAGTTTGGGGAAGGAGCTTCTCTGTTCCAGCATGACTGTGCCCCAGTGCACAAAGCCAGGTCCATAAAGGCACGGTTGGATGAGTTTGGTGTGGAAGAACTTGACTGGCCCGCATAGAGCACTGACCTCAACCCCATTTAACACATTTGGGATGAACTAGAACGGAGATTGTGAGCCGGGCCCTCTCGTCCAAAATCAGTGTCTGACCTCACTAATGCTCTTCTGGATGAACGGGCAAAAAGTCCCACAGATACGCTCCAAAATGTTGTAGAAAGTGGAAGCTGTTATATAAGCTGCAAAGAGTGGACCAACTTCATATTAATGCCTATGAATTTGGAATGGGATGTCATAAAAGCACCTCTAGGTGTAAAGTGTAGGTGGCCCAATACTTTTGTCCATATAGTGTATGTGAAACTGACCAAGTGAAATTTAAAAAATGTACATATTGTAAACTACACCGGGCTTCATTTAATTCCTCGTACTGGATCTCATCATCTATAAACTATCTATGACTGATTACTAAGAAAAGAAGTTGTAATATTTCAACTGCTTGAATTCTGTTCAACTTTCTTTTCTCACACATCACGCCATTATCTTCTGTCCTTCCTCCAGCCAGCAGACTATGAGATGAACCGTGCCTTCATGCTGACGGTGGTGGTGTCCAACCAGGCCCATCTTGCCAGTGGCATCCAGTCCTCGCTCCAGTCCACAGCCGGGGTCACCATATCTGTGCAGGATGTCAACGAACCCCCTTACTTCCCCACAAACCCCAAACACATCCGCTTTGAGGAGGGCGTCCCAGCTGGCACCAGCCTGACGACCTTCTCAGCCTCAGATCCCGACCGACTACAGATGCAGACAATCAGGTATTGAGTGACTACAATAGATCCGTCTAAAGAATGGGAATTCTAATTGGGATCATTCTGACATTTTAATAGCACGCCATTAGTTAAAACTTCGTCTGGTACAAAATCATTTTGTTACATTACATATGGACAGTCTCTAGACCCAGAAGAGTATTGCCTTATTGAAGTCTGGCTAGCTGCATTGTAAGTACAATCCTGGCAGAAATCCCTCCATATGCACTAACAGCAGGCTAAAAGGGAGGTTTGGATAGGTTCCATGTCAGTAGTTTGAGGTCAAAGTTCAACAAGGGGACTATATTTTGGCATCACTCATCTCTCAAAGTCTTACTGTGCGATGTTTATGAGCCACTGGAGAGCTCTCAGTAAGGAGGGTAAGGTTAATAGGGAGCAATAGCCTCTGGAGTAATCATAAGTGTGTGCATTCTGTAAATGTCCTCAGCACATACATGCAGGTGCACACACACACACACACCCACACACCCACAAGCAGCAAGAGAGAAAGGTAGAGCAGGATGGATGGAGGGAGGAGAAAAAAAGAGAACAGCTGGCTCGAGCCCAAACGCCTGACACAGCGTTATGTCCACCTGCAGTGTTCTTTCTCTGCACTAAGCCTCTCCGGATTTTAAATGTAAACTAACCTTTAAATGACCAGAAGGCCTTTCCTCAGTCCTGCTGTCAACTTGACAGTAGCAGTGACTGCATTGTTCCCTTTCAAACTTACAGGTAATCTATTAATTGCATCTTGCTCTGTATTGACGTTGTACAAAGAAAGCTTTAGATTAGGTGTGTCTCCACTCATGGTCACATGTAGAATGTCCTTATAGGTTACAGTGAGTGTATTGGTGTAACTGGCACAGTATAGAGCAGCAATTGAGTTGATAACACGGCTGTGTCGTTAATGCCACCGCCTGACCAGCCCTCACGCTCCAGCAGCCTCTTCCTTGCCATTTTCTCTGGGGGGGAAAAATCTAAACAAATTTCCCAGCTAATTTCACAGCAAATGAGAGTAAATTGGGTGTACATTATAATTTAATAAGACGCCAAAGTCACCAGCTGGACTCTCTCTCTCTCTCTCTCTGTGCCTTCTCTTTGTCTCTCTCATCCTCTCTCCCTGTCAAATTCACTTTAACCTCTTTGATTTCCTCCCTGTTTCTCCATGACCCGTGCAAAGCTACAGTACTTTACATCTTGGAAATAAGTTAAGTAGTGGTCTGTCACGGTCTCCTTAACACAAACCCAAACCAAATCTCCTTCCTCTGCTCTCACAACGTGAGAAAGCAGCACTGTAGAGATGGCAAATCCACCACCTCATTCATTTGGATCCATCTGGATAGGCTCACTATCAATCCCCCTGCTTTGCACCAGTCCCATAATAGGTATCTACTCTAGACTGTTATGTAAGGACACTAATCACAGCTGTTCCCTCCATCTTTTTAATTCTCATTATTCTGAAGAAAAAGAAATTCAGGGCCTCATTCTTGCCAATCAGCTAAAACCCTGTCCAATGTTTGTATCACCCTATTACACTTTCATTTTCAAACTTCTATCACACAGAGCTGTTCTCAGTGTGCATACATCAAATCCCCATCAATCAAATAGTTAGCTGACATGTGGGGGAGACATTTAGATATGACCCCACAGTCTGTGTTACATAAAATTGATGGTGTGTACGTCTTTGCGTGTGACAGAGAGCTGTATGTCTTTGTAAATGGATGGTGAAAATGCCTAAAGAGAAGAGAAACAAGGAGAAGATTTAGAGGGAGCCGTAAAAGTCAAAAGTAAGGTGGAAAAAAAACAAGCTGGTGTAGGGAGGCGGAAAGGAGCCGAGGATGGGGAGCTGACTCCAGGTCAAGGTTTGAACTTGAGGGGTGCTTATCAAAGGAGGGACAGAATGACAGTGTCCTGTTGGGATTGGGTTGGAAGCGATGTGGACAGGAGCATGAGAGGGGAGGGAGAGAGGGAGTGACACATCATGCATCACTTGTCAGACACCCAACCAGTAAGGTCGGGACGTGGGACTGGAGACACTGGCATAAATGATTACCCAAACCTCCTTGGCTAAGCTTCAGACATGCATTTTTCATCCTCAGGGTCGGGGGCTTGAAAAATAAATGTCATGTCTCTCCCTGCTGCTTGCTAAGATCACCAACCTGCCAGGCCTAATCATACATCCAGCTATGCTCACACACCAACCAACTCCCAAATGAGAGAAACCTTCAGGTAGAGGAGAGCTCGGGAAAGCATTGGAAATAATCCACAGGAAGAAATAATTCTACTTTTTACACAAAGACGGTTTACCTCGCCAAGAAGGCATAGCACCTTATTATAGAAGTTAGCGATGGAGAACGCCAATTGCCCACAGTAACATCGTTGATAGTTGGGAAACAAAAACACTGTGGGCTGTTTTTACAATCATCACTTTAATAGCCAGGGTAGTCCTATTGTTTACTGAGGGCTATCAGAAAAAGTAAAGTAAGTGAATATGACAAAAAGCCAACTGCATTCTGACCTTAACTTTTCTGCAGTGTACCTTTTTAAGAATAGAACTAATATTGCAGTGGATTATCTTTTCAGTGTGCTGGAAATTATCTTGGCTGTAAAGACTGTTCATTCAGGGCTTTTTTGCTTTACATAAGGTTTATTACAGCTGCTCTGGGGGCTGTTCAGGAGCCTTTATTAAAGTGTGGTGCTGGACGGAGCGCTCTGCTCTGTGAACAAACCTTTGTGTCATGGCTTTTAGAGAGCATACAGCCACACAGGATAGTTTCTGGTGGCATTTTATAGCCCATTATGGAAGAGGCTCTCACTTTTCTTTGCCTTTTTCTCTCAGGGTCAGTTCATCCAAATTACAAAAAAAACATGTGTTATCGCTTTTCTTTTAGTATTATAGCCAAGCATGTCATTTTGGTTTTATTTGTCCTGGTTTTGGGAAATCTGCCTGAAAGTGTTTTGCTTCAAACCCAATAAAAAAATATTTGAGGTAAAGTATTTTGTGCTATTTAGTATTATGTTTAAAGGAATAGTTCTGCATCTTGGGAAATGCAGGTAGTTAACTGGACTGGAGGCAAGGGGAAACAGCTTGCCTGGCTCTGTCAAGAGGTTAAAACAAATCCACTAATAGTACCAACACCTCTCAAGCTAATGAACACATTATACATTGTTTGTTTTTGTACACAAACTGAAGTGAACTTGTGGTTTTACGAGGAGTTCTGTTCTGGGCTATTTCTTGTCCAACACTACAGTAGCTACTTATCACTGGGAGGTTGCCAGGTAATTAGCAGTATCCAGAACAACAAATTCAACAAGTAAGATACAGTATGCCACGTTAATTAGTGACCTTTTAGGTGTTGGTTTTGAATTTTGGACAGAGTCGTACTAGCTGTTTACCCCTGCTCCCCATCTTATTGCTACGCTAATTGTCTGCTGACTTTGCCTTCATATTTACCGTGCATTAGTGTATTTCCCAGAAATGTCAAGCTATTCATTGAATACATTCTCTAGCATGTTTTTTCCAAGAGAAACATTTCCTGTTTTGTTTTGAGAGAACTGACCCTTTAATTTCTGCTCAGTGAAAAGTGCACCAGTTTGTCTGCCCTCCAGTGGAAAGAAAAAAAAGAAACGTTTTTTGTTTCTCTCAGCCCAGACAGAGAGCTTGGCCATTTGGCAGGGCAAAGCCAAAAGAGATGCAGTTGGACACAGAATAGCAGTCGGTATCAAGTCAGTCCTAATGAGGATATTAAAACCTGATCATACAGCCATGCTGCTACTTCCGAATGTTACCTCTCCCTGTCTCTCTTTCCCCTCCTACCCATTTCTGATCATGTTCCTCACTCTTTTATCCCACCCTCCCACTGAGATGGACTCACTCTAGTCCTGGTGGTGATTTCACAGTCTGCCAGTTAGTGGCGGTGGGCTTGGCTAGCCTGCGTGAAACCGTCTAGAGTGTGGGAATGTCATCTCTGTGATCCTCATCCCCGCACTGCGCTACGCCTGGGATCATGCACACTGCCTGCTGGGAAAATCCCACCTCCCTAACTGCAGGAGAGAGATTATACTCTCTGCCTCTCCCCCTCCTCCTCCCACCCCCCTCCTCACCGCCACCCAACCCTCCTGGCTTTGCCTCTCCTCCATGTTAGTAGAAATGCACATGCAGTACTTAATCGAACAGGAATAAACAAGTGGGCTACACACTGACTTTAATTACACTGCAATTCAATAAATATGAAAGGCAAGGTTAAGGTCGAGTCCATTTCAACTTGGATGGATATAAAAGCTGGAAGTGTCGGTCACACAACATGGCATTCAGTAAAATGAAATCAGAGTGATGTAGAAAGCTTGTTGTGTAAGGCCAAGGTGTCACATGTCCACAGACGATGTTCCACACACCAAAGTGAGATTGCAGCCAAGAGAGGTTGCAGTTGATGAACTCTTCATCACAGAGGGAATGAGACAAGGAAGTGAAGATACAGACAGGGATAAGAAAATGTATGAATACTAAAGCACAGCGAGATGTGGTGAGGCCGTATGGGCTGAGAGAGATCTGATAGAATTGAAAGTGTGGAAAGAGCTGAAAGCGACAAACACCTTAGAAACAAGAACAGTTAGATCAGAGTGGGATTGGGATTCAATCCTGGAGATGATCCCCTGTTCCTTCCTCGCCCTTTATCCCAGGGGATACCGCCACCTGCGACCACATCACTTTTCCTGTTTGACGATCAGCACCAAGATCCTATCATCCTGTCGCTGCACAGCTTCCCCATACACACACACACAGTGACATTTGCAAACATACAAGCAGTAAAACATGCATGTATATATATAACATTGCTAAGCAGTTAAGCACACCCCAGCATAAGCAAACACTTCCTAGAATGTGTACATGCAACACACACACACACACACAGCCAGATGCAGCAGTGCTTAACTAGGGAGGTAATTGACTTCAATGCCTCGTACACAGGAGTGAAAAATGAGGTGAAATTGACTGTAGGCTGCAGGCTCTGGAGGAGAAGTCAATGAAGAATTAAACTGTGTGAAGGTCAGGCTGTTGTGATTTTGTGAGTGTGTGTATGTGCAGGCAATCTTTATATGCACAGACACAAGAGAAATTTTCAATTGCTTGTAAACTCGGAAACGCTAGCGTTAACTTCTTCATTGATTTGTCCTTGTGTGTCTTTAGGTATTCAAAGCTGAACGACCCTGCAGACTGGTTGTCCATCAACAGAACCAATGGTCAGATCATTACCGCAGCAATGCTCGACCGGGAGTCTATCTATGTCAAAAACAATATATATGAAGCCACATTCCTGGCAACAGACAATGGTAAGAGCCTCTTTTAATGTTTTATCAGTGTTATATTCTTGCTGTGTATGTCGTCATTCCAATCGCGAAAAGAAACATAACACAATGTATAATTGACACATTGTACATTTGAGCAATTTCTGCTTTTGATTATGGAGATACTATCATGCTATCTTCTCTATTCCATTTACTCCTGATCATTTCTGTTTTAGTTTTAGTTTTTAACATTTAGAAATGATGGTACTGGATCACAGGACTGGCAACATTTTGATTTGGTAAAACCATCGCCTGGTATGATAGCATCATTTACACCTAAACAGAGTATGAAACAACATTTTAAAGCACTTACACACACGTTATGTATTGGTTCTTTACTTGCGTATGATTAGTAGGTCACCTACGCAAACTATCTGCTACACATGAGGGCGGAAAAGTAAAAATGAGTGCAACCCCTCAAAACATAGTCGCAATGTTCTTGAAGCAAGACAATCACTGTTGTTGCCAGAGCAGCTGGAGTTGAAAGCTTGAAAGTAAATACATGTACGAGTAAAAAAAATATTGCTTTCTGTTTGATGAAAATGAAGACATTTGTGTGGATTTAGAGGGATATAAGGACATGGAAGATCAGCAGCATTCAAGTGCAGTGCAGCTGGGGTAGTGTTAGAGAAAATCCTGGATTCACACAACCTGGTCACACTCTCGATCCGCTCCTCCTTCTTTTCTTCTGTCCATGACTGCCTTATCCCTCCCTTCTCACACATTTCTTCTGCCTCAAAGTTGACACTCGAGTTTAACTGAGCACAAACTCAATCACAGCGAGCAAATTAGTTTCCTTTTTCTCAAGTGGAAGTTAGTGATTTTTCTCAAGTAAAAAGGGAATGCTTCCCCCCCTCCCCTCACCAACTGGCTTTATCAGTGATGTGCAGCGCACTGCTGTGTTTACTTTAAGTTGAGCTGGCTTTGAAACATTGGTGTGTTTATAGGTGTGAGCATGTGTGAAGAACGCTCTCATTTGAAATACATTGATGTGAGTGTGTGTATGTTTCTCTTTTTTTTGACGATGATTGACAATTTCAGACACCATGTAACATGTAACAGTGTTGACGAGGAGGAAGAGGAAGAAGAGGCAGTGGGATTAGAGGTTGACTTGTTACTGCTGTTTGAACTTCACAAACATCTCATTTCCTTCCCTGCTATTTCCTTTTTATTTGAATATGTGACCTATTTCCTTGTGGAAGAAGAATCAAAGTCCACTCCACCTGACCTCTGTGAAGTGCACAGTTTAGAGCGGCATGCTACTGAGATGTTTGGCTGATATGGGAACTGTGTCTAAAACATGAGAAGTCAGTGTGTGTGTGTGTGTGTGCCACATCAGTCTGACTATGTGGGTGTTGCTGGAGTGCCAGCTGTCATAACGTGAGAGGGATTATGGTAAGACGTACTATGAGACAGTAAGGATAGTAGGACGGGATATGGAGAGTTGGCGACAGCAGGGTGAGAAGTACATTTGTTTTGCTACCATATTTGGCTGTCGGCCCCCGACACAATCTGACTGCCTCAGACCCTTCTGACACACCTATGCTATTGTTTATGTGCTCTTCAAAGAACATATGGTAGGCTTGCTACAAGTCTTTCCACCCTGCCTCACATCTCTGAGCCCCCATCAAAAAAAGGAGTTAATACAAATCCTTTTGAGGAATTTACACAAACATAATTATTTATTTAGCTGGTTAAAACCCACATAATTCTCCTATCAGCTGTGGCAAGCTGCTTCCACATGTCCCCCATACATGGCTGGGATTAACAAAGCTGCAGAATGGAAAAGCCTCCGTGTGTGTGTGTGTGTGTGTGTGTGTGTGTGTGTGTGTGTGTGTGTGTGTCTCTGTGTCTATGTGTGTGTGTGTGTGTGTGTCTCTGTGTCTATGTGTGTGTGTGTGTGTGTGTGTGAACCACATGTGTTTATTGTTTTATTGTACCAATGTGCAGCTGTTTTTTGCACATATGCAGACAAAACAAAGGAGAATTCAAATATATTTGTGTGCTGTGGGGGCGGGGGGGGGGGGGGGGGGAGTTACCTGCCCTTTGGATCGTTCATTTAACATCTTAAATCTGTAGAGAATATTCCTCTTACACTAGTTTTTGTTTGGCCAATATAACAGTTATGTTATGGTTAATTCATTGGTGTCACGAGAGATGCTGCTCATGTTTATGTAATGTGTAATAATTAGTATTTACCAATGAAGAAGTATTTATTAATAATGTCCATAACAGACATGAAATGAATCTAAATGAAAACAAGTGTAATGGTGTAAGCATCTCCTCCAAGTTCGATGTCATTTGTATTATGTATGCTGTAAAAACAAAATCTGTGGTGAAGCGTTTACCAGCGTAAAGCTGTTTGTAAGATGATCGCCCACTACTGACATTAATCTGCAACACATGCTATGCTGAGGCATAAGTGTGGCTGTTATTCAATTGTCCAGTCCTGATATAACTACTATTTGGTGAAATAAGTTGATTATATTACTTATTTGAGTATTATACCTTGAACCTGTTGGGCTTTTTCTTCTTCTGGAAACTCTTGCTAAAATTCTTCTGGAGCTCCAGTGTCACATACATTTCTGATCCCTTGATAAGTCTTCAATATATAGTGATCTGCAATATTCATGGTAGTGATACGAGTCAGACAGAACTCTCACTTACAGCCCGTCTTTAACTGTGTCTCACTCTTGTGGCAAATGTCTTGCTCCGTTGCCATGTTTAATTGGCAGATCTGTCAGCTTTGCATAAATCTTTGTAAATTACATCGCCCTTATCTCATCCCAGAGATGGGCCCTGGGGTCGCTTGATTCCATCCAATGGCTCAGCTACTGGGGCATGGCGGGGAAATGACTCGTAATTGGAGGCAGCTAAGGGTCGTCACCCCCTGACACACACTCAATAAACAGCTCTGAGCTTTATACAGCTAAGCGCTCCTTTTTTTTCTTAAGATATCTCTGCGCCACATTTAATACCACACGTACACATTCATGCATTCTCTCCCTACTCTACTATCTCGCTCTGATTCTTTAAAGTGCCTATTCTTTACTCCCCAATTCTCTCTAAATGCTGTTGCTGATGGTCTGTTGCTCTGTTCAATCAATGCAAAGGGCTTCCGGATTGTGTCTGCAGATGAGGTGTGTGTCTGTGTGCATTAGTGCATGTTATTACAGTCCACGGCTGACAGTATTGTAGTGATGCAGCACCTGCAATAGCTGCCTGCTGTAGCATCAGACCACATTTCTCAAATTGCCTTAACAATTTCCACAGAACAACATGGACTGTGCAACATTGATGTAAGTCTACAGGAGTTGATCAAAGAGAATATTACAACTTCAATAGCTGCCTTATTGGCCACATCTGTATGTGTACAAATGCAGATATAGCAACTGTGTGTTCAGCACAAGTCAGTTACACTAATAGGGCAAATTGATCACATTTAGTTCCAAATTAAACTATTCATTGAAAACAAAATGCCATTATGACTGAGTGGGTCCACTAACTTCAAACTACCCAGAGGAGAGCAGACACAAAATATCTACTTGGCTAAATCTGACACTTCATCACAGAGTTAATGAATGTGTATTGTCTCTGCTAAATAAATAAAAAGCATTATGTAATAGGCTGCTATAGTGTGCAATGTTGGAAAGTCTCAACTGCTTTCACGCCGAGTAAATCATGTACAAGAGTGATTGATTATGTGTGCGCGGGGACTCATTTTGTATGTACACATGTAAGCATGCAGTGGAGATATACTCTCAACACATTAGCACATATGCATACACTATGTGCATCTACGAGTGTATTTACTGCGTGCACCACGATGAGAATGCTCTGTTCACCTCTCAGAAAAACAATGTAGGCAGACATGCTTTTTTTTGCAGAATTTTAGATGGCTCTCCAAGTTGCGTGTAAATACACACAGACAAGGACTTGTTTGATTCCGTTACAGTCATCATTATTGTACCTAAGCCATCTCTAGGCGAATAGATGTGCCACGCCTGCATCTGGCTCGACTCTGATGGTTTTGATTTGGCTCTGAGGCTAAAAGAGGAGCTGCAAAGCACAACTGTCAAAAGTATTTCTGTCAGGGGCAGAAATTCTCCTCCAGGTCTACAGTATCTCTACTTCTAACATCATCAATGTGAAAAGACAGAGTTCCTTTCACCTCTTCTCTTTCCTTTTTTATCTCTCCTGCTCTCTTCTTTCATTACTTGCCTCCCCTCTGTCTGCTTTTAACTTCTGTCCCTCTTCCCTCTCAATCGTCCCTTTCACTGCACACATCTTCGCTTGTCATCTTTTCCTCCCGTCATGATGATATCTTCTCTTCCCTTCTTTCTGCTCCCAGGCTCTCCTGCAGCCAGCGGCACAGGCACGCTGCAGATCTATCTGATAGATATTAATGACAACCCCCCAGCGCTCATACCCAGGGAGTCTCAGATCTGTGAGCGGGTGAACAAGAACATCCACGGTGTCAACATCACTGCGGCTGACGCGGACACCGAACCTAACGCTGGACCCTTTGTCTTCGAGCTGCCCAACTATCCCAGCAGCATCCGACGCAACTGGACGATTTCTCGGATCAGTGGTAAGGAGTGTCAGCGTAGAACAACAGCAGAAGAGAACATATGAAAGTGTATTTAATATCAGTTTTACAGTGGAGCAATAGTACAACAAGGTATCACTAATCTTTATCCATTATTTTATATACTAACTCTGAACTCACCAGAATCTCATCAGATGCTTCGTTATAAAGCTGCTTTTTCTTGCCCAGCTGTAAATGATCCTAAGTAATTCATTATGGCAGTAGTATAGGCAGTTATTCAATATTATCAATTATTTTTATTATTATTATTATTATTATATATGATATATTATTCTATACATATATTAGATTTCTTTTGTAAAACACTATTCCCCAAACTCATGATTTCAACATTTGTTTTAGTTAAAAGTAAAAGCTTTTGAATTATGTAATGCATAAATGTGGGATGCTGTTAATTTTGTTTACATTTGCCGTATCGTGTATATCGATAGTGAAAAAAACGTTCTAATTAATACAATTCATTTTGAAATTGGTAATTCTGAAGTGTTATATTAATTAATGTGATGATTAGTTGTAACTTGTCTCTTTCCTCTTCGCTCCACACAGGTGACTACGCACGTCTAGGACTGCGGTATCAGATATACTTAGAGCCGGGGGTCTATGAGGTTCCTGTAATTGTGTCGGATTCGGGGAACCCTCCGATGTCCAACAGGTCGGTCATCAAAGTGAAGGTGTGTCCCTGCGATGAACACGGAGACTGCACCACTCTCGGGGCCGTGGCAGCTGCTGGCCTGGGAACCGGAGCCATCATCTCCATCCTCATCTGCATCATTATACTGCTCAGTGAGTATCAGCTGTTCATATCACATTCACCCACCGACGCCGACTACCGTTAGACACATCGCACACCAACACACATATATGCACGAAGCGAAAACAAAAAGCTGCTCGTGGTTTTGGTTTGTCTTTCTGTCAAAAACAAAAGAGCAATTCAGGGCGAGACATTAAACATTCACCAGGCTGCAATAGAACAACATGAAATATAGTTTGTATAATGGATTAATGCCTCAACTCCTGCAATCCTCTCCAGCATCTCTTGACAAGGATGTTTCTGTCTTCTTTTCCTGGTAGGGTAAATATCTGCTGCTCTCTGTCATGCCAGTGATTCATGCCGCTGGCTTGTTCATACATATAGACACGTCTTATATACAGATTCCCCTGCTGCTGCTGTTGTTGGGTTTTTCAAGCATTTTTTAAAATGTTGGATGTTGGATGTTATATTGTGCGTGAAAATCCTTTCTTTTCATTATAACTACTACCACTAATGCAAGATTTGGAAGTGATTCATATTGAATGGATCACCATCACATGTATTTGGTAAACACATTAATCTCCCCTCAAGACATTTTTTAATAATTTTGGTAATCCCCTGAATTACAACAATTACTCTAGTGCTCAGGTCAAAACATTTAAAAAGGTTTATGACCAATACCTGCATTATATTGACATTGCGATCAACCTCAACTGTTCTTTTTGTTTTGTGCTAACATGCTAAACTAAGATGGTGCACATGTTAAACGGTAGACCTGCTTACGATCGGCATGTTAGCATGTTGTCATTGTAAGCATGTTAGCATGCCGACCATAGCATTGGACTCGGAGCACCAAGTACAGCCTCACAGACTCTTCACCGGTATTTCCTGATTGTGTGTTTAGTTTTTGATGCGGATCATTGCAGCATAAAGGTTTATCATATTCATGTGTGTGTGTCGGCGCAGGCATGGTGCTGTTGTTTGTGGTGTGGATTAAGCGCAGAGAGAAGGAGAGGCACACCAAGCAGCTACTTATTGACCCTGAAGACGATGTCAGAGACAACATCCTCAAATATGATGAAGAGGGAGGAGGAGAGGAGGACCAGGTGAGATCCTGAGAGACATGCACCTACACATACACACTAATGCTTTCTTTGATGACCTTCTAACCAACTAACATCTGTATGCCCATGTGGCTGTGTAGGACTACGACCTGAGCCAGCTGCAGCAGCCGGACTCCTTGGAGCACATCATCAGCAAGCCGCCTGGTGTCCGCAGGGTGGATGAACGTCCCATCATCCCTGAGTCCCAGTACCCAATCAGACCTGTCGTGCCTCACCCTGGAGACATCGGGGACTTCATCCACGAGGTGAGTTCACACTCCCAGCGGACTCACAGTTCAACCGCCATTAGATTGTTTCTCCCACAGTGAGCTGGCCTCTCACTTTCACTTTCCATCGATCTGACATTTAATGTGATCACTCATTTCTGGATGCTGTTCAATATGTAAACTCTAGTATGGTGATGGGGACAGCATAGAGTTTTGCTTTACTTTATAGCTGCTCTCACGACAGCAGCTTTATTCATACACACACACACACGCACTGTCATACACACAACTCCAGTGTTGGCACACTGATGCGAGAAAATGCTGATTGACAGACTCATGACAACACGTTCACACTCGAGAGGTGTTGGCAGCTGTTCAGCTTTGATCCATCCAGCCTTGACTCTCCCTCCCTCTCTCCTCTCTCTCTCTCTCTCTCTCTCTCTCTCTCTCTCTCTCTCTCTCCCTCCCTCTCTCTCTCTCTCTCTCTATATATATATATATATATATATTTCTCTCTCTCTCTCTCTCTCTCCCGCTCACACATGTACTCACCTGATCTCGCTCCAGCAGTCTAGTAAAACACAAACACAGCAAACACATGGTGTTCCTGCCATGCACTGTACCCCTGGGGGTTGAGGCTTTTTAGGTTTACATCCGAAGCATCTCTCTGTATTTCAGTGAAGTGGATGAAGTCCAACTGTCTAAACTTCAGGTCAATGGCCCTCATTTGAAACAAGTGCAGGTTTGCACACCGACAGAAAACATACTGATCTCTTTACATCTTAACAGTAAACATGAAGTAGTCACACAATATGAATAGGGTTGGATCACACATTGATAAATCAAATTTAGAGCGTGCCAATGCATCCTGTGATTTCTGTTTTTATGCACACCCTACATGTAGTGCATAATGAATTCAGTATGTTTTCAGAGTGTTTCTAATTGCAGTGTGTGTGCTCGTGTGTGACTGGCTGTGAGGCTCATATCTGTTCTGTGTCTCCTGCTGTACTCGGGCTTCTCTTGCAAAAGAGATTCCTGATCTCAGTGAGACTACTTGATTACATAAAGGGTGTAATTTACTGAGCTTTACCGCAGGGACGTGCCTCTATGAAGTGATTGAACTATTTATCCAAAATTAACCGAATGTATCTTGTTGAATAGTAAATAAAAACTAAAGTATAGAGACAAACATTATAAGCTGGTGCTAGATTAGATGAGATACAACTTTATTGTTATTGCGCAGTACTGAGACAACAAAACGCAGTGCAACTTTGATATTACGTATTTCCAATAGTGTTCAATGTATAATGCTGTGTCTTTTACTTAACTGCATACAATAAAACATTTTCAGACACAACATTTGACTCACATTTAAGTGCCAGTGGCAGAATTCTGAGGTACTTAAGTATTACTATCTACTAATATCATACTGTTTACTCCACTACATTTATAGTTACTACAAGTGGCAGCTTTTAAATCTTTTTGATTTCACATACAAATATCATCTTTTAAAAATATTAAGCTATCCACCAGTAAACAAAGAAAGAAAACAAGTTACTCCACTGTGGCCAGCTGCAGCTAAATGCTGCTAATAATTAAATTACATAGCATATACAAAAGTATAATAATATATGAAAGGGGTCATTCTTTCCAATGAATACCAGTTTATAGATGGAGGTCATGGAACGTGCTCAGCATATAAAAACTGTTGTATTAATGTCTTCTATGGATCTGAAGAAATAACCCCGACAGTGTCACGGTGATGTCACTGACCTGAATTTGAAAGACGTAGACATTTACCATGAAGGGAAGGTATAAAGGAAATATGCTTTTTTGTTGCATCATGGTAAATGTAGGATCCAGCATTTTTAGAGCTTGACACATACTGGTGACATGTGTCAGGATATTTAAGCCTCTGCTGCTTCAATTATTTTTGACCTATTAAAAAGCCATATAAAAAAGGTTTAATCTGACACTGAGTGCAAAACTAAATTGCTGGAGTTGACTTCAAACAACTTGTCGCTTTTCCATCAACCTGCCCTTTTCTACATCATATTCTCCACTGCAGGCGTGTGAGTACTGACGATACCTTTCCTCCTCTTTGTCCTGTTTAGGGTCTGCGAGCAGCAGACAATGACCCCACAGCTCCTCCGTATGACTCCCTGCTGGTGTTTGACTATGAGGGTAGCGGCTCCACCGCCGGCTCCGTCAGCTCCCTCAACTCATCCAGCACGGGGGACCAGGACTATGACTACCTCAACGACTGGGGCCCCCGCTTCAAGAAGCTGGCCGACATGTACGGAGGAGGGGATGATGATT
The DNA here is from genome assembly GCF_900634415.1 of Cottoperca gobio. Taxonomy (NCBI): domain Eukaryota; kingdom Metazoa; phylum Chordata; class Actinopteri; order Perciformes; family Bovichtidae; genus Cottoperca; species Cottoperca gobio. The sequence goes on from NC_041361.1 coordinate 5,429,578, forward strand.
AAATCTGCCCGGTCACACATACACACACACACACACACCCTTGTCCCGTCGGCTGGCCTGCCATGCTCTGTCTCTGTAACACATGGAGCTATTACACCCTTATTGAACACGAGTTAACAATGACATGTTCACACTGACCAACTGACTGACCAACCAACCAATCAAATTACCCACCACAGAGGACCGGTGTCGTGAGTCAGTTCCGGGTGCTCTTCTCAACCGTCTCCTGCTCTAAGCCTGGAACCGAAGCTCTGAATTGCAGGCTCCGCATAGTTTGTATTTTCAAATGCTTGTGCTTTTCATTTTAGGTTTTATGCTAGATACAGGTTTTAGTTTTTAGTATTTAGATTTTGTTTCTCTTTTTGTTTTTTTGTCCCCACTCCTTTTTGATTCGAGCCGCTCTCTTCTCCTGAGGGTTTTCACTTTTCCCTCGCTGACAGCCTCGCCTGCCTCTCTGCAGAAGCTTTAGGTTGAGCTGCTTGCGTTGTCTGAGGGGAGCAAAAAGGGAAACAAAAAAAGAAGAACACAGATATGAAAGTCCTTTCTGCACGGAGGGCCCTGGTTTATTCTTTCTTGAACTTGAATTACTTAGAACAGAAGCACTGTTGTTTAAAAAGTGCCTTCAGTGGTGCGCATATTTTAGCAGACTCCCGCTAACTCAGGATTGGTTGCCATTTTCTGGGCTTACATGCCCCCATATGACCCCTGACCCTTTAACTCAGACCTTCCCTTGTCATTTCGATCATCCTCCAGGGCTGTGGTAGCTGCAGGAGATGTCAGTGCCGGTTTCAGAGGAGCATTGACTGTCTTACGAGGGCGCTTTATGTAGACGTTCTGTACATAGGCCTACAGTGTGTCTGTAAGTTATGGACAAATCATTAACTTTTCAAGTCAGGCATAACTGGGCTCCTAGATCACAGCCAACTTGAATGTGATTCCTGAAATCACAAAAAGACATTATGGGACTGTCTTAGAGAAGAAATGCATTGCGTGTCTTTGTTTATTGTGGCTTCAATAGCAGCTGTGTTTGTTTTGAGCTCTCAGTATTTGCACAAAACTTGATGAGGATTGTGACTACGTTTTGAAGATTGACAAGTCACGTGTGTTACCTCTCTAATGTAATTGTATATGAAGTACGTACGAGGGTTATTTAAGGAGAGTTTGCCTTCAAGAACATTTAAGGTTTGCATGTTTATCCCGTCACCCAAAGGTAATTAACATGTCACCAGTAATTGTGTGGTAAATGTGTCAAAGAAAACTCTATAAACTGTACAAACATGAGGGGAAAGAAAATACAAGATGACTTCAAATAGCTCTGATATCATTACATGTAGAGTTGTGAGCTTGAAGGAGCTCCATTCTGAGATCCCTTTCTCTCTTTCATATTATTATTTTTTCTTTTGTTGATTCACTGTTGTTTCTCAGCAAACTTTTAATATACAAACTTTGGTGCTGGTCCATGTAACAGAAACTGGAGGAATTGAGCCTCAGCCAGGGATTTAGCGCCTCACAATCTGTCTCTCTTCAGGCAGCATTTCATTCATCTGAAATTTTCTCCTGAATTTTTTGGCTTCAAGTTCAAGAGGTTTTGAAAAGAAGTTAGTGGAAGGGAAAAGTCTGTTATGAAGTTCTTGCTTTTATCAAAGCAGACTTGCAAAACTAAAGCTTCAGTAATAGCTTAAAAAGACAGTTTTATTGTGACTTAATGAAAAAGCAGCACTACCCATGTGGGCTTTTGTAATCATATTTCAGACCCCCAGAACTACATATGGAAAACTGAAAAGAAAGCACTTTAGTCTTTGTATTAAATTATTTAAATATGCAACACATTTCAAAAAGGGACCAGGGAGATGCTGGTGAATGATAGAAAGGTTTAATCATTCCTTATCTTCTGAGTGCCCAATGAAACGCTCCTCGGTTGTAGCCAGTTTCAGCTTGACGTGGATTGACCAGATCTTGTATTAATTATGAATATGATGACCGCTTGAAGGAAATATCAGTAACGACAGATGAGGGAATTCCTTCTTTTATTTTTCTCCAGCTGCTTTTCAAATGTTCCTCACCTGCTCATGGTTCACATGAATGGCTGTAGATAAAAACAATCTTTAGTTTTCACAAACGGTAATAAAAGCTGTAACTATATGTTCAGAGTAGATGGAAAGGAGTTGACTTGTGACAAGATATAAATGAAAATATTACATGCAAATATTCATAATGCCATAACAATGAGATAAGGATGAGAGTTTGATTTGACTCTAACGAGGGAAGAAAGGTCATCGTATAATTAATAAGGTTAACAGGGTAGGAATGTCTTGATTTTAGATGAATACATAAATGGGAGCAAATTGCACCTTGAGGTGTAAAAATTTGACAGCAGCAAATGTTCAGGATAGCTGTCAGCTCAGAGCGGGAACAGAGAAGTTTCCACAGCTTGCTGCTGGATAAGCTTATCTATCCGATTGCTCCTCAGCCTATCTTCACAAAATAAACACAGCTGTTACTTTCTGCTATTTGTGATTATTTCTGATATATAAACGTTGTATATACAGAACATTTTTATACATTTGGTAACATGATTTATCTGTTTCTCTGTGGTATTTGCATTTTTATTTCACTCCAGTTTTGTTTTTAATGAATACTTGGCAAGGTCAAAAAGCCATGTGCATTTAAGAGAATCTGTGCGATTCTATATGGGCTTACAGCCATACTGTTCAAGGTTAGCTTCATGGTTTGTGGTGAAAAAGTTACACTTCAGACCAACTTGTACAGTCCATAATAGCACACACTCACTCCTCTAGGCCTTACTGTATATATGTGAGTGTTCTGTATTATATGAGCTCTTTCAGCATTGTTCTAATTCAGCTTCAGAGCTCCGACTTTACTGAAGGCCATCAAGTGTTCACAGAATATAGGCGTGCTTAATGAAATGCTTGTGCTTTCTAATCAGATGTAAAGACCGGGTTTGGGGCCAAACATAGCAGGTGGACAAACACACTTTACACAAGGTAACTCATTTTTGTAACTGTGTCATACACACACACACACACACACACACATACGTGACACAATAATGTCATTAATGATACTGAATGTTATCAAAGACAATGATACATGGCAACAAATCATAAGAAGAGTCGGTCACACTTGACCCCTGTTTAATGAAGGAAGATGGATCATTACTTGTTACATACTTGCTCCACTTGTCTTATTGACGTTCTTTTGCTTAAGTGAGGGGAGAATTAGCAAATGATAGAATGAAGGAAGAACCATGACACTGCTGTCTTCTGGCTGTGCCCACAACGGCTCTTCCGCCTCTCTGTTAGTTAAAGGACACTTGGTCTCACTCGGGACTCTGCCTGACTATGGACACACACATGACGGGAGGCTCCAGCAGAAGCCAGACTTTTGCTCTGCTATGGCCAGAACTACAAAGACAGACAGGCAGCAGTGTTTCATACGAGTTCTCCCAACACTGCTCAAGTCCAAGTGTACATAATGTAGTATTTGCTTGAAGCTAAACAGACCAAGTTAGGCAAACTGTACCTGTACAATTGGAGCTTTTTGCATGTGTCTTTTTATAATGGACAGATGAGTTCTATTACAGTAACCATACAACATTTTAAAATGTGTTGCAGCCCGCATGACTGAGGTTTGCAGTCCAGAAGGGATTCTGGTGTACCATACTCGCATAGTTTCAAATGGAGGAGAAAAAAAAGCTGAAAAAATGATTGCACAGTTATCGAGTTAAAATACTTTTTTTGTAAATTGTCAACAGCACAAATATTTTGTATTGTTGTTTGTACCTTTTTGTAAGAAAATGAAAAGAAAGAAAAAATAGGGAAAGAATCTGTTGTTTCAAGCGTGTGTTTATAGTGCCACTGCAATCTTGGTTTCCAAATACCGTACAGTAAATGCGCAGCCTTGCAGATCAACCTTGTAATATAGAAGCTGAGCTGGAGACTCCCTGTCAGCGCCATGTGTTATAAATAAAAGTTCCCCTCCTTATAAGAACTCTGCCTCCTGTCCTTTCTGTGTCACCCACTGATTTCTGCAAGCGATGCATCTCCTCACACTCGTGTTATTAAGTGCTTATAAAACAAAAACAATGTCCCTGTCACTCCAACTTTGCACATGTTCAATTTTAATTCAGTTTTACATTAGTACATAGCCTACATAGTTTGTTTTGGTGAGGGATCAGCCATTAATAGCTTGTAATACATTATAGCAAGAACATCAGAAATGCATAAAAATACAAATAATCTTACTTTCATAAAGAAGCGCTGCCTCTTCATCATGCTTACCCTACAGTATGTAGAGGACACTTTCATGGAAGGCACTGTGTAGTATATAGATTAACACTTCATAAAGTGAATTTACAAACTGTATGTTAACTGGATTATACTGTAAGAACACATCAGCTGAGGACCAGACTCTCAATCCCCAGAAGAAAAGGATGAAGAAACTGCAAGTAAGCATGATCCAGTCATTTGTTTTGTTTGTGTTTTCATAGTAAACAATATATCACAATACTATTACAAGCGACAGAAGTTCATATATGCACTTAAATAGCAGCACACACGCTGCGCGCACATCTCATTAAGACAAACGCCTTATTGGACATGTCATTGTGACAGTGTACTGATTGAAGATGTGAGCATGTTGCTCACATGGAAGTGATGTTTCTAGTTCTGCGTAAACAGACACCATAATGAAGAGCTGGAAACATTTTGACGATTTTAGATTTAAAACATTTTTTAATTATGATTTGCTATGATATGTTTGCGCTGGTTTAATATGTGGATAATTGTGTTTTATATTCCAAATTCATTTTAATGCCAGCCAGAACAGACATAAGCTAAAATAATCAAAACAATTAAGGCTGTACATTTGTCAACTGTGCCTGTCAGGGCTGTCTTCCAAGGGGGACTGATGAAGTCTCTCCGAGAGAAAACAACTCAGTATGAAAACACAAAGATGCAAATTCTTTCCACTTTAATACCATCTGTATTTCTTTTTTTGTGCTCCAAATGTTATCATGGAAATCTAAGATCATTTCTTAAGACGTACTAATAAAACTGACGTCCAGCTCCAACCAACCAGTAACCAACAACACTGAAAGACAACACGACAACAACCAACACACGAAAGTCGTAAAAGAAAAAGTCACACATTTTTATGGCACACTATCCTATGACTTTTTGACATACTATACTTTTCTGACACATTTATATATTATCTGACACAATACAATGACATTATTTACAAAAAAAATATTATTACTTCTTTCTGACATGTTATGGTACACTATACAGTTACTTTTTTATTACATACTATTATATGAACTATGTTTTTACATTTTTTATTCAACACTATACTATGACTTTATGTCATACTATACTTTAGAGATACTTTTTACCTTGACATCTATGACATACATGCTTTACATTTTTATATGAAAATACCATACTACAACCTTTTTTTACGACAGCCTACTATACTTCTTCTTTTTTAAGATGATTTTTGGCTTCTTGCCTTTATTGATAGTACAGAAGACAGACTTGAAATGGGGAGAGAGAGCAAGGTCAACATGAAGCATTAGTACATTATACTACGACTTCTTTATGAAATGTGCCTTACTCACAGTATAGCAGGGATACTACCAGTATTGCATGGGCACTCACAGTACTACATACAGTACTGCAAGGCTACTCACAGTGCTGCATGGATACTCACAGTACTACAGGTATACTCACCGTGCTGCATGGATACTCACAGTGCTGCAGGTATACTCACAGTGCTGCAGGTATACTCACCGTGCTGCATGGATACTCACAGTGCTGCAGGTATACTCACAGTGCTGCAGGTATACTCACAGTGCTGCATGTATACTCACAGTGCTGCATGTATACTCACAGTGCTGCATGTATACTCACCGTGCTGCATGAATACTCACAGTGCTGCAGGGATACTCACAGTACTGCAGGTATACTCACAGTGCTGCAGGTATACTCACAGTGCTGCAGGGATACTCACCGTGCTGCATGAATACTCACAGTGCTGCATGGATACTCACAGTACTACAGGTATACTCACCGTGCTGCATGGATACTCACAGTGCTGCAGGTATACTCACAGTGCTGCAGGTATACTCACAGTGCTGCATGTATACTCACAGTGCTGCAGGTATACTCACAGTACTGCAGGTATACTCAGTGCTGTAGAGATACTCACAGTACTGCAGGGATACTCACAGTACTGCAGGGATACTCACAGTACTGCAGGTATACTCAGTGCTGTAGGGTTACTCACAGTACTGCAGGGATACTCACAGTGCTGCAGGGATACTCACAGTACTGCAGGTATACTCAGTGCTGTAGGGATACTCACAGTACTGCAGGGATACTCACAGTGCTGCATGTATACTCACAGTACTGCAGGGATACTCACAGTACTGCAGGGATACTCACAGTGCTGCAGGGATACTCACAGTGTTGTTGTTTTTATTTTCACTTACCACTTGAACTAAAGCTTGTATCATTACTGTTTCCACTGGAGCTGGGAACATTTTGTAATAAATAAGGAACATCGTTTGTGAACATCACAGCAGTCAGCTTCACCCGTTAAAATACTGCACATTATTCAGTGAGCCAAATGATGTCTCATTTTAGAGGCATCTCAAATCATCCTCCTCTTTAATTATGTGGTCACGCAGTGCACCAATCAACAGCTGACCTTTAACAGTCATAAACACAGCAGGTGGAACAGGGTTTGTTCTGAACACCTTCAGCAGTCAGAGAGAGAGAGATGAGGTAGAGAGGATAGGTTATCAAGAGATTGTTTCATTTGTGAAGAATAGAGATTTGGAATAGATATCTTTTGGACAGAACTGTGTTAAAACTCCAAACTTGGAAATTTCCAGTCCTAGAGGCTGCAGTGATTACACAATCCATCATGAAATTTAGTTAAAGAGCTCAGTAGTAACATAAAACAAGCCAATGGAAGATAGAGACTCAATTAGTTAAGTTCCCCAAACGGGAGACCGTAAACTCTTGAGACCCTTTATTGTGTGGAAATGAAGAAAATGGAAGATTTTGAATAAAGCATGAATACAAAGGAGATTTGAATGTAAGACATTTCACACCCAGCAAAACAATAAGAACATTTTTTTTTTGTCTGGGGTTTTCTCAGCCTGCCTATTGTACTTTTCCAATTCCCAGTACTGTATCTTCAGATTAATATTTTAGATTTTAGTCATGAAAGCAAAGCGTTTACAGTCTCGCTAAGATCTCATAAATCAAGCATGTCAGTGCACTTTTTTTGGCGAGCATTTATTTGGGAAATAAATCATGTGGATGAGGATTGCTTATTTCTGATGAAAAATTTCAATTGGAAACTGCTGCTGTTCCTGCTTATTAATATAGTAGAATATGTTAAGGCAACAATTTAGAGTTCTGTAACTGTTTTCTACACCAAATCCCGCACACAGCAGAGAGGATGTTAAAGCAACAGCCAATGCAGCAGCTCCATCGGGGCTGTGACTTGAAGCTCTGTGTAGGTAAGTACTGACAGATGGTCGGATCATGTTGACAGTGTGTGTGTGTGTGTGTGTGTGTGTGTGTGTGTGTGTGTGTGTGTGTGTGTGTGTGTGTGTGTGTGTGTGTGTGTGTGTGTGTGTGAGAGAGAGAATAGCTGTGGAGCATAATATGATTTGGATGTAAGAATGGAATCTAAATCTGATTTCAGGCAGTACTATGGGCCCAGAGCTTCACTCCTTTATCTCTGTCCCTCACCAGCCATAATGTGGTCAGCTGCATCTGTTCTCTCCGGGGTGTGGTCTCACTGACCCGGGGGGAAACATTAGCGCTTCCAATCTCAGCTTTTAGATGCCTCTGTGCCTCTTTGATATGACTCTCATCATATCATGACACTCATGCTACCTTCCGCTGCCATCCAAACTGTAGTTCCTTAGAAAGCTCTGTATGAATTGAATATCTTTTGTTGATGTGACCGGTGGAAAGGCCAGTGTTAACTTTCAGGATTGTTTCCCTGCGTAGTCTTGTGGTTCTCTTGACTGTTTGAACCCTCCTCTCATTTCTCTTGAGAACCCACTCCCCCCCTGCAGTGCAGTTACTCTCTGAGAGGATTAGATGAGGAGTTCACTGTGGGGGCATCAGGCAATCTGCATACAATAGCCCACTACGGCTGTGAATAAATCAACATTGATGTAAGACAATAAACCCAATGCGGTACGGCTGTTTGTTTATTCTTATTACACAGAGCGGGACACTTTGGATCATTTGGAGTATAAATGCATTACTTGAAGAGGACTCAGAACACAGACCGCCCCTGCCATCTCCATTTCACTCTATGTGTGCTATGTCTGGGTCCAGAGGCGGTCCGGTAGTCCACTAAAGCAGCCATTAGATAGATATCTAATCAGACTTGGGCCATTCCCTCCGGCCATCATAGTGGAAATGAAAGTCACTGATGAAGAATATGAGGAAATGGTATAGTTGGATGGATGACTGGTCTGACTGTGTCTACAGAGCTCCCTCAGGGAAATATATATATATATATATATATATATATATATATATAAACCTGGCAAAAACGTTGTTTCACAAATATAAGAAAAAGTACTCACTAAGTACACTCCCCGATGCTCTTGATAGCATATTCACATACAGTACAGTTTCTAATCTAATCTTCTAATCTTGAGTATTTCAGATTTATGTGACAGCATATTCTCACATGGGCTGAGTACTCTTTAATTACTTTTATTACTATTACTATTACTATTACTTGAACTTAAGTAACATTTGAATTTCACTTGTAATTGAGTATTTGTACATTGTGGTATTACAACGTTTCACTCAAATAAAGGATCTATCATTAAAACACAGTTTCTCCCTATAAAAAGGTTTTTCAGAGCATCTCATTGTATAAATATATGTCTAGTAATACAATTATTTTTCTTGGAATTTGTTCATTTTGAGGGGGTAGCAAGCTGTTTTTTTGGATCGTAAAATATATATTTCTGCAAAACACATTTATAATTAGACTGTGGCTTGTTTTTCTTTTGAAGAATTCATAACTTTTTGCTCTGTTTTCTTCAAACATAGCCTGACATCATTATTTAATTCACCACATAGCTGTGACAAAGTTCACACTCATGTGTTTGTATGTTGACAGAGCAATTAAAGCTTTAATAAGCTTATTTAATAAGCTCGTTACTTTAATTTGTTGTGTTTAATATATTAGCGTGACTATGGTGGGACATTTCTTTCTTTCACATTTCTGTTTGGATTTCTGAAGTTCTTAATTTGAAGCATTAATGGTTTCAGACATATCACTTAAGAATTATTTCAAATGAAAGGCTCATCCACAGGGACAAAAGCACATGTTAGATAGAGAAGAGAGAAACGGTAAAGTCAGTGTAGATAAAATGGATGCGTCAGAGCTCTTTTAGATTCATCATAAAATGTTCCAGGGCAGATTGGATTTCTTTCCATGTAGTCTTTGTTGCATTTGTCAAATCAAAAACATTTCAAAGAATACAAAGTAAAACACATTCACTTCTCAGGAGTGAATTCGTTTTTTCCAATATTTTCCGTGCCTATTTGCTAAACAAGAACACATGAATGAACTCAGATTACTTTTGCCTACATGGTTTTTCAGAAATGCAGCCATTTTACTTAAAATTGAAAGATTAATTGGTGCTTTTATGGAGTCTAGAGTTTGGTTAATGTTGACCCGTTCATTCAGCAGACGTATAATAAGCTTTTACAGAATGCAGTTACTGGTGATGTCAGTGACATTGACGTCATGAGATGCTCTGGTCAAGTGCGCAAAAGGAGAAAATACAACACTTAATCTCCCCCACGAGCACATTGTATGACAATATTACCTCTCCTGGCAACAGTCACAGTGCCATTTGTGCGTGTTTATGTGTTAGTTTTGTCTGCGTCTGCCTCATCCGAGCTTGAGCACTGTAGCCAAAATAAAATCCAACCAGACGGAGATTTCATTTGCGACAATGCTTTGTGTGTTTAATGATAGAAATCCAGGCTTCTGTGTGGTGTTGAATCAAGTGCAAGAGAGAAGCTGTTCTTTGTCATTGCAGTTTTTGTAAGTTAAGTTAAAGGAATTGTTTGAATTTGGGGAATATCATTATTCACTTTTCTCATTGAGAGTTAGATGAGAAGATTGATACCACTGATATATCTCTCCGTTAAGAAAATGATATTGATCTTGTCATTTATATCTTGGCGAGAAGGCGTATGAGCGTAACCCAGATCTCAAACTTTTCCTTTAATATGAGAAAATATATCTTTGAGTCAAGTCTTACATTATTAACAGTTAGCCAATTTTCAGAAGGCCTGCAGGGAAAGTGGTGACCCCAAAATAAGAGTGGATCGATATCAGTTGTAAACCACCGAACATGTATAAATACACCAGGCCAAATATTCAGCATGGGGCAATTCTGATAATCATGTCACTGTTACCTGAATTAATCCATCTTGACTGCTCCAGTCAACCCTGGAGTCTGGCTGGTGGGTGGGCAGGAGAAGGTTTCACTCTACCCTCAGTGTTCTTGTAGTTTGAGGAGAGAGATTTGTGAGTTCATGTGTGAGCAGTGTGTAACAGCCAAGCTTATTCTGTCTGCGTGTGCATTGATGCTCTGACAGGTCAATCAATGAGGATGGGATGCTGTCCGCTGCTGGTTCATTGACCTGCTGTGCTAAAAGAGTACAAGCAAGGGTCATATAATCCTGCTCCTCGTGCTGCCTTGACTGCTTGCACTGATTGCTAACTGAGCTTCTTTCTACCTTTAGGTGTTTTATGTTTTTCTCGAGGTCTTTGCTAAATTAAGATTTTAAACAGAGCTGAAATGTCAAAAGAAAAAGGTTGTACTGTTGACCAGCAGCATGTGATGATTCACTTCAAGGTGATTCCAGCGTGAACTACAAATCATGTATCACATTGATTCAATTTGTTGCCTCATTTGTTTTATTTTATCTTGTTGCAAATGTTAAATTATCATCGACTATACGCACTGTTTTAAAAGGATATTCTGACATTTGAGAATTTTGAGCGTAAGGTACCTCTACAGCAGGGGTAGCCAACCTGTCGCCCGCAGAGACGACGTGAGTCGCCTGCAGGGCATGTTCTAAAAATAGCACTAGTCACCATGGAGCTCCGTCTAAAATGTGTATTTAATTGTTTTGCTGTTTTGTTTTTTTAAATTAATAATACCTGAATTATTCTTTATTTTAAAATGACAATATTGAAAATAGAATTAAAAAAACTAAAATGTTTTATGTATATATGAACTTTGACCCTGCGCAAGCTAAATCTCCATTTCCCTTTTCTCTGAGACCAGCTAGCGGAAGCAGCTACGGTGGGGCGCGAGGTGCGTTTTTAATGGCAGAAAAGCGAAAGAAAACTAACTATTTTCACAATGATTGGGAGGAAGAATTATTTTTTACAACAGTGAAAGAAAAGTGTGTATGTCTCATTTGTGGGGTGACGGCAAAGCGGCAAAATGTGGAGACACTTTGGTACGTGTCACAAAGCTACCATGCTAACTACTATGCTAACTACACACCTGCAGCACTGCGGGCAGAACAAGCTGAGAGTTAAAGCAGCTTTGAGCAGCAGCATCTCTTTTCACGAGGCCGGTGAACAAGTCACAGAAAGCATCGGAAGCTTCATTTAGAGCTGCACATTTTTAATAAACTATAAGAAAGCCTCTTCGGACGGAGAGGTCTTGAAAGGTGCAATGATGTTATTGAAAACACTATTCTAAGACGAGAAGAAAGGTTCCGATGTGATCTCCACTCTCTGATGTTACAAAGAGAATATGATCTGAAGATGTGACAGTTAATGATTTCCTTAATCTTTTTACAGAAGTGATATTTTGTACTAAAATATAACTGGTGTGATTTTGAACAAAATGCTACAAATGTGCTCATTCATACAAAACTGTCAATAAAGATATTTACAAACATATCAGAGATGTGATAACTCTGACTTTCAAATGTTGAAATAGATTGAGAACATACATTAATAATGTTGCATGATAAAATATATCTGTGTTTCCTACCATCAATCATTGTGAGGAATAATTAACATTAATATGTGATCAGTCTCTTCACATATATGAATATTTATTATGATTATTATTATTAATGATAATATTATCATTAAAGGTGAACCGTGCAACTATATTATTCAGGAAGTTTGTATCAAACAAGTAGCTCTTCGTATTATCAGTACCCTTGAAGTAGCTCTCAGTATCATAAAGGTTGATGACCCCTGCTCTACACCGATGAAATTAGACCTACCGTTTAAATAAATTGCAATAATTTAACCAAAGTGCATTGAAGAAAAAGCATGGATATTAAGCATTTATTAGATAAAATGACTCCATTATTTGACTCCTTATGTCTGCAGTGCTTATTTCAGTTTCAGCTTTCTAAATGTGCCCGGATTTAGGTATTGTTGCAGTGTTTGCAGTTTCTTAGCAACGCAAATCCAATAAAACCTATTAAAAACATTACATTTACTTGACCAAGTTCAAACAAGTTGTTTTTGCTGGTGCAACAAACCAGGTTCAGAGAAAGTTAACAAAATATTTGCAATGGGAACTTTTATAGTTGTGTGTGGTCTTATACATAGATAGTGTCTATAGTATAGCACATTATGTCATAAGACATGTGATAAAAAAGCCAGGGTATAGTATGTGATAAGAAAAATGTCATAAAAAATCATACTATGACATACAAATGTCTATACTTTAAGCTACAAACAAACTCACGTTTGTATCTCTTCACAATCTTAAAAGGACACCAGCAGATTCAGGTGTGAGTTTTGTCTAAGAATGATTTGTCTACATCTTCTTCAGGCAATTAGTAAACTACGATGGAAGTTGCAGCAATGAAACAGATTTAATGTAGAACAGATGGATAATGGACATTTACCTCACATTCTCCAGTATATACAATAAACATCACTCGCTTGTTAAAGCTTCACTGCGAGACTTTTCGATACAAACGATCCTCTGCTACATTCAAGCCGTTGCCAAACGAGTTCACAAAATGCAAATCAAGCGTATAGCCGCCAGAGAAAAAAAAGGTTGTGATGCCTGAAGTCTGTGGCGACTTTCCCGCGCTGACGCACTGGCAGTGATGCTGCATTATACGTCCATTAGCCGGAGCTAAAAGGGAGGAAGTGGGGGGATAGACCACAGCGACGGAGCAGCAGCTAGGAGTATGGCGTAAGCAATGGCGGAAAATCCTAAAAAGCGTCCAAGAAAAGTGTCCAGATAAAAAAGAATTTAAAATCAATGGTGGGGACAAATATGGATCCCCGTTGGTGTAGCTTTTCCTCGTTGGGAAGCGCTGAAAGAAGATAGGGGACTAAGGGCAGGCACAGATGTCACGTTACTTCTTTGACAGGTTGGTATTTTTAAAATACTAGTGCGGTGCCCGTTCAAAAATGTGTAGGTTCGGAATGGGTTCGCCCGAACAACTTCACACGGGGCGGGGAAGATGCGGCGAGCTCAACCGCAAGCATCGACAGTGAATTAGCGTCAGGCCTTCACTTACAGTAGCTTTAAAGACCTTCTTCCTCTTAAAAGGTGTTTGTGTTAAAGTGATTAAGTTCAAGCGGCCAAGTGTACCCGGCTACCAGCGTAGCGTGGCTGTAATTGATGGACACTTGGCATGCTCTGTGCGCCCGCCGATTTGTAGAATCCATAAAAAGAGATGTTGAGGTAATTATGTTTGTCATGATATATTGAAAGCAGGAATCGGCGAGCTAATCAGAATGGCTGACAGCTGTAGTATGCAGATGCTATCAGACCTCTTGTCCATGGCGTTAAAATGAAAGAGGGTCATTTTAACAGGTAACAGCTGTTCATAGCTATTTTGTTCAATTATGCGCAGAGGAGGCAGGCGGAGGTTGCTTTTCGGCCCTGAGGGACTCTCTCTCTCCTGTGCCTTCGCTTTTAGAACAAGCTGAGTAATGGAAATGTATCTCTAACATACAGTATAAAACATGGGGAAAATCAAGAACACTCCAGCAGAAACTCTTGGGCCTGTGATGATACAGGGTGTTTCTTGTGGCACATTTCACAGGAGGACAAAGTCAATGCTAATTACTGCCAACATGAGTATTCTGAGTGATAATCGGTCTTTCTTATTAATAATCAACTGTGACCAGACCTGTGAGAAAGCTGCATCATATGACATGTTCAAGAACACACTGGATAACCATGCCTGCCTCACTGAGCGGAGTCACGTCATGCAATACACAAGGAAACTGCATCCCGGATGATGGTGATCAATCGTAATGTTATTGTTAGCGATGAGAGGCTGTCTAGCACCAGATTGATTTAATGCCATGAAATTTCCTTTACAGCATGGTTTTATCCTGACCTTTTAGAGAAAAAAATGTTATTTGGGAACCTGCTTCCTGCTTAGCTGCCAAGTCACTGCGCAATTGTCAGTCCAGCAATTTCCAACCAGTCAATCATCTGTGGAAACAACCAGCTGTTCTCAACATAGCCACCAAAACCATTATTTTTGTCAAAAGAAAATCTTAACAAAAGGAATTTAATTCACATAGTACATGAGGATTTGTTGAAATGTGTAGCAAAAGTATTGTGTGCTTTTAAACGTTATTGTTCATTTCATCTGTCTCTGTTTCCTAAGATCCCTTTGAGAGAAAACTAAATAAATATACAAAATAAATGTGCTTCCATAGTAAACTATATACCTGCTTAACATCAGTGTGCTGTCACTGTCTGTCACTGTCTCTCTCTCTCTCTCTCTCTCTCTCTCTCTCTCTCTCGCACGCACACACACACACACACACACACATGGTGAAAAGTAGCAGACTGTGCAAGTATTTAAAAGCTTGAATGTTTCTCATTATAATCCCAAACCAAACCTTTCAGATCTGACAGCTACAGAATGTCAAGACATACTTTTTTCCCCTACTGATTTATTAACTTGGAAATCAAACTGCCATTTCTGATTCAGTGAGATAATATATAATCTTGACATCTATCTGTTCATTTTCAAAGCATCAACGTCCAAATTCAATTTGAGATCATTTCTAACTTTCTTCTTCTTGTCAGGCAGTTCTTATACGATGCATATGCAGTAACATTTTACTGTTGTACTAAGCCATTGCTGGTCTTCACTATGTAATCAGTCCAATGCAATATCATTTCAATGGATGTATAAATTAACTAGAATTTGTTCATTAGGATTACAATTTGAATTTTATGTTAAAATATCTTTTTAAGATGATTTGCAAGTTCAGTCCCATCGTGAGGATGGAAATAACATCCTATCTAGTCCATTTATTGATTTCTTATGTTGGCATTTACATTTGAGAGAAACATTGTTTTACAAGAAGAAGAAAATCACTGCATTTTATGTAAAATACATACAATGTATTACTTATTATTACATTGTATGCATCTGCCTTCAGCCCTGATGAGCTGAGTTCAATCACTTCATTTCTATGATGGATTATTGTTCGTGTTGGCTTTTGTTTTAAACTTATATTTTATTTACTGGCCATAAAAACAATCCTCTCCTGCAGCTGGAGCTCCATCCACACCTTCTTACTGTCAAGGCTCAAACAGCAACATCTCCCCAAGTGATGGGAGCAGAGTTCAAGATACAGAGCGGCTAACAGAACCCAAACCTCCAGTACGCCTCCTGAAATCCTCTGACAGAGAAATAGAAGAATGAAAAAAACAAACACTGGAACTGAAATCATTGCTTTTTATCTGGACTGCTGTTGTTGGGGACATTAATCCCCATGGTAAAGTTAACAACCAACAGTTTAATGCTGGCAAAGCACATTTAATAGAGGACTTGGGTTTGGTGTAATATTCTAGAATATGTTCTGTAAAAACACTGCTGAGCACAGCACAGCGAGGGAAGTGAGGAAAACATAATCGCCTATAAACTCTTTTAATGATGATGATGCGGTCTGATAGCCAAAGCTTTGCTAATACACACCAATAAGTGGTCAGTGCGGTTTGTATTTATATTCCAGAATTGTTCAATAATCACTGTTGCCGCATGAACAACGCTGATTATTTCACATGAGAAATGTTTAGGCGTGGTAGCGAGGTTTGCTTTAACGATGGTACACGTTGGTCTGATATTCGGTTTATCTGTCTGCTAATCACTTTGGTCCAGACTGAAACATCTGGATTGCCATGACATATTGTATCGTCATTCATGATCCCCAGAGGATGTTTCCTACTGGATTTAGTGACTTCTGCTCAAGCACCACCTGCAGGTTCACATGAGTTGTTTTAAGTTAAATGTTTCAACAATTGAATAGATTGCCATGAAACTTGATACATACAGTTATGTCGTGTCCCCCCCCCCCCGTCCCCCCCAGGATGAATTGTTATCACTTAGGTGATCGTGTGACTTCTCATGTAGCGCCAATGTCAGGTCAATAACTTGGTTTATGACCAAATACCTGCTAAATGAATGACATTTCCATGTGCCGTAGCTTTAATTTGTGTGCTAACTTAGTGAACATGGTAAACTATATAACTGCTTAATATCAGCATGTTAGCATTGTCACTGTGAACATGTTAGCATGCTGATGCTAGCCTCACTGTAGACTCGTTTTGTGTTTTGTCTGTTCTTCTGGTTTGAAGTGATGGGGAGGTAAAATGTTGGGTCCTGTATTTCTATACACACATTTAAATTATTTAACTCATTGCTTCTTATTTAATTACAAATATTTAATTGCTTTTGAAGAAAAGTTTAATTTCCATTTCAACTATTAGCAAGCATTTTCACATGATAAACAGGTCCTTTTGCCTTATTGTTGGCTCAATATCTGTTCATAGCAGGAGAATAAAGTTCCCTTTATTCCTGGTCAAAAACAATAATATAAGTTTCAAAGCACATATTTCCCAAACATGTATGAAACTCATCTATAACCACCAGAGTGCTATATTTAAACCACATGCAAGTGGTATCTGGCCTCAATGAAATCCCGTTTGTCAAGTTTTTGCAGGCGTATACTGCACTTCTAGAACTTCAAAATGTGTGAATATATTCACTCATCTTCATAGCTGTCACTCAAAGACATTATCCTGTGAGCAGCTAGCAGCCTCTCATTATGCAAAATCAAACAAGACAGTGGAATTGAGTTTGGTGTCCCAGAGTAACATAAGCAAATATAGCCTGACAACTCATGTTGGCGAAGACTTAGAAGTCTGCCTTCGCCCGGATATCATGACAACGAAGACAACGGTTTGGGCAACTCCAGGCATGAGATACCTTGTCTGCAGAGGGAGCAGAACAAACAACTTTCTAAGCTTCAAATCCACCAAATCTGGAGGAATACGAGAAAGTGCTTTGATGTGATCCTGAACGGAGATGTCCATCTGTGTTGATGTGTTTTATGTATGAGATCCTTCGAAAAAGTATCATATAGCAAATGCAAATCATAAAATCATATGGCAGCTGTTCTCCTTAGAACATTTAAAAACACAATAAGTTGCATTTCAAGAGGGATAATAATGAATAAGATTCCGTTATTTTCCAAATTCTAGCATATGGTGATATAATATATACAAAGTATACACCCAGGTCACACAAGCTATGATGACAGGTGACACATGTTCGGTCAGAGACGACTATGTTGGGTTCCAAGGTGGGGTGACAGTGCCCTCCTGTGGAGCCGCTCTGCTCTGCTCCTCTGGTAAATACACACTAGATCTGCTTTCTCCACTGACCAGAGACCTGCCAAGTGTAATGATGAATCACACACAATTATTTTCAACTGAACAGTCCCAGCACAATGAGATGACTCAAATGTACTTAGTTAAACGTAATATAATTAATTAGTTCAAATGTTACTACGTTAACTTTATGAAAGCGAAGGGGGGTGGTAAAGAACAAATTTGAACGATTACAATGTTATTTGGTTGACCTATTAAATTAAAAAACACATTTACGCTACACTATAAAGTGCATTAACATGTCAACGTTTACACGTCACACTACAGAGCCCCAATATCCAAACCAACCAAATATTATTTAATTATAGGCAGCACACTGTGCACACAACTGATTATAAATTATAAATATATTACAGCCTTCACTGTATTATTAACCAGAAAACAGACCCAGAAAATTAATCAAAAATGTCTGACAATAAATTTAAAAAGCTACGGACACCACGGCGGGTGCATCAACTTATACGAGGCCCATAAGTATAATATATAATCATAATAATAATATTAAAAAGAATAATAATCTGGCACTTCTAATTGAATCAACAGCAGAATAAAACATCACCTAAGCACCTACAGCAACAAAAACAAGCTGCATAGTGTTTACACAACGTGTTGCGCTCGCCGGTTTGAAGGGCTTGTGGGGCGTCGTGCATCGGGAATTCCTTCTCAATCAGCTCCAGGTTAAACTTCTCTGCTCGTTCATCCTCAAAGCATAATATCACCGGTCCACTCGGCCTCTGTGGTCCCACTGAGATCCTCAAAGCTTTCAAACATGTTGAGCTGAACGAGGCTCTGCAGTCACATCAGGAATATTGCCAAAAAACTGCAGAAAGGCCTCACAAACCTCACTGAAGGTAAAATCCCCTCTGGAGGAGGATCCACTGTGAGAATTTTAGTGCTTAACATGTTAGCCAGCCTGCACCTCTTGGCCGTGAAACATCTCGGGTGTGTTTGATTTGGGTCACTTATAGCGTTCTGGCAGGGTGGAGCGTTAAACCGGTGATTAATTAAGGTAGAAGACTTTTTCATGTGACTTGAAATGTAGTCACATACAATATTTGAGATAAAAACTACAAGTAGTCTAAACACACACACAAAAGACTTTGTTACAGTAACGAGAGCAAATGTATTTCGTTACTTTCACCCCTGGAAAAGCTCGTCCACATGGTTTCATAGGGAAGTATATTCTGCACTGTATCTTCGCTTCAATGTAACACTATTGCCAAGGAGCTCAAAAGGCCTTCATGCTTTGCAGTAGATCACTTTAAAATATCCCATATCCATAAAATGTCACACCAGCGAGTGAATAATGACAATGGAATTCTGTAACTATTGTACCATGAACAGCTTCATCCACTCAATCCCAGAACCCATAAATATTATCTTTATTGCCTGGAATAGGCCAAGCCATTTTTGTGAACATAATAAGACAAAGGACCCAATGATTTAGGCCCATTTTGTCATCTAGGTATAAAGCCAAGAGGCACTGCATGAATTTATAGTGATGAAAGAGCACTTACTGTATAAGGGATGATGACACATCTTTTGCCTCATACTATGAAGTATAATTGTAATGAAGAACAACTGTCACTGTAAGTCCAAAACACATTGCTCTTATTCACTGCTAGTGAAGCAGTTTGAGATGTTACACCTCGATCACATGACAGGTTTGCATATTTGTTTTGGGGTTTTTTTATTATGAGTTTTGCCTTTAAACATGAGAAATAGTCAAAACATAGTGGAATAAACTTGGTACACTTCCTGTAAAATCAGTTACTTTCAGACTTGCGTTTTTAGCTTTAAAGCAGGGGAGTCGAACATGCGGCCCGCGGGCCAAAACCGGCCCGCCAGAGGGTCCAATCTGGCCCGGATGACTTTGCAAAGTGTAAAGATGAGTTGTTTTGATAACCGTTCCAGATACCCGTGACTAAATGTGTTGTGCCTTTGTAGATGCACTGTGATCTGTAAATTGTGACACACATGTGTAAATGATAAACTCATTTGGAGTTGTGGTTATTTACAGGTTATTATGCTGTGATGTTACTGGTCCGGCCCACTTGAGATCAAATTGTGCTGCATGTGGCCCCTGAACTAAAATGAGTTTGACACCCCTGCTCTAAAAGGTTACATCATCACAATGATGAGACAACAAGTGCAATACATACATCTACAAATGTGCAGTTTCTGTATTACCTGCATCACTTTCCTGTTCTGTATCCTGTTGCGGTGACAGAATCGAGTTGAATAATGTTCGACTGCACACAAACATGACAGAATCAAGGTTACACTTGACAATTTGTACAACACTCGCCTCTTTAATTCTCCATCCTTCAATCAATCTCCTGTAACTCTCACTAGTTACTGGGACACCAGTTAAATCACATTGATCTGTCAAACGTGTTCTCTAATGAGACAAGGATTGCCATTACCATCCTGCTACTACTTGTTATATAAAAGGTGGTGGTAGGGAGATGATAGTCGCAGCCAGTGATTAGAATCGTATCTATTATGGACAAAACATCCTTTGATCATGTTTCTGGGTTAGAAGGATCATTTTTGGTGTACTGTCTTATCCAGCAGTAATGGGCTGCTAAGTATTAGATTTTGAGGACTTGCCCTCATTATTCTGCCTCTGCAGTGCTGCTGAATAAGCTTCAAGTACAGAATATTAAAAATGATGTTTTGTAGAGGAATACGTGTGCATGAAGGAATGCATTTTGGCAATTTATACAGCCACTAAAAACCTGAAAGCCTTTTAGAACACAACATTTCTCTTTTAATGGAAGGACGTTTTGTTCTGTGATACAATTCTCATGGGTTTGTTTTGCGAAGGACTCGAGAAACATGGAACACTTGGAATGATAAAGTTTCATGTTCTTGGAAATGTAATTTAATCCATGCACACGTTGGTAATATTTCAGTGTACGAAAGTGCTTTCTAATTCCTCTAAACAAAACAATTCAGCTGGAAGTATTTGAAAAAGATGCTAAGAATTTCAATTGCTTGAAAAAGTAATAAATATAAAAAAGGTACTTACTAAATATTTATATAAATATTTTCAAATCTGGAAAATGTGTAAAAGCAGGAGTGTTCAAACTGATGGAGAGATGGGGCAGGGACCTCCTACTATATATATTGTATACAATTGTGTTTCATATTAAACTGGGCCTAGTGCCATGTATAAACATAGCTACCCTGTTATTGTGCATTCAATACTAAGCTATTCAATTAACACTGAACGTGTGCATCGCTGACTGAAAGATAACGTCTTCTGCCTCCATTTATCCGTTCGCTACAATATGTTGGATTCATGTTAATGTGTATTTAAAGACATTTCAAATTGGTTGGGAAAAAATTGTCTACCCCCTGCAGTACCTCCACGGACCCCCTAGGGGTTGCAGACCCCCTGTTGAAGACCTCTGGTCTAAAGGGATAAGTCATACATAATGTGAAGAGATACTGACTCATGAGATTGATTCATGGACAGATCAGTGAACACATCCTGTGGATAAAAAGATTTCCAGAATAGAAAAGCAGCAGATTAAACAAAAGCATTTTGAATTCAAAGCACAGCACTTAAAGAGGTGTTCACTGTTCATTCCTTTGCAACGAGCTACGAGCTCACTGTAGTGTCTTTGACGTGGACAGTTTGTGTTCACAAACACTGCTAACAGGTGGCACCACAATGTGAACTACTGTATGAAGACCTGAAAGAGCGGACCTGCCACAACAACATAGACAATCAAGAAGTGTGTTGTTTTTTTCTTTTAATAGAGATCATCCTCTTTCAATCCATTATAAAATAGCAATTAAAAAAACTTTTTTTAAATTCAGATATTTACATATAAACAAAGAGCTGTGCAAAATGTACAAGACATTGGCAGGAAAGTATCATGTGTTTGTCATATCTACGGTCGTCTATATGAACACATTTGCCCAATTTTAAGTCGTCAACTGATAAACCTACAAAAAAGCAAACTTAAATATATACAGTAATAAAATGTGCTAATAAACATTCTTTCAGAAAATGACAAAAAAGGTATAAAGACCAAAATGAGTATGTGCACTAAAAATATAAAAAGTTAGAAAGTGGGTATGTGTATCTGATCGACCAGTTTTTAAAAAAGTGATCTGTGCAGTCGTCCTTCTGCATTTCATGCCCGTGTTTACCCAACATGATCATCCTCCGTCGTTCATAAACATAAACATGTGGACATGCAACTTATTGGAAAATGTCAGATTCACTTATGACTATTTAAAATTCACATTATAACCTATGAGCTACACAGCCTGGATACTTTACATTACTAACAACCACTTCGTTTCCCCATTCATACCAGAGCACGCTCAAGGTTTTATTATCTTTGTTATGGAACTAAAGCAGAAACTAAAATGTGTTTGAGACGAGACAATCATTCACAGTGAACCTCCTCCACAAATGTGTTTGAGTCAAAGCTCACTTAAACATTACCCTTTTTTTAAAAGCCTGTCGCTCTTTGGACGACACTTGGAGCCAAATCCACTTTATCATTTTCATACGGTAAATCTTTCATTGTTCTTGGATCTTCTACATCAGCGCACAGCGACCCGTACGTTAACACACCAGAACATGTGTGCCATGATAAAGCGCTGACTAACAATTTAGATTGAGTTATTTTAGTTGAATTTTAACTACCGACTGCTTGCGAGGTTGGGAACACATCTCAACGAGTATGCTGTGCTTCAGAAAATGACGCGCAGAAATGTAAAGCATATGTAGTCTTTGTAGTAAAAGCGCTAGTGTCGGGAACTCTCACAGCAAAAAGCGATATAGTTACGAGAGTTCAAACGCCAACGCTTGATCCCATCATGCGCATGGACCAAAAAAACAAAACCCCCCACAATCGTTTCTGATTCCAACCGAGCGAAGACAAAGGACGCACACATTAAAGGACCCATCCGACACATCTGGAGAGAACTGTTGGATGGATGAAGTTACTGAAGCGGAGCAACACATTGTAATATGGCTTAATTTGTTAAGAAGGCAACTCAACAGATGACAAGGCTAGTCAAGGTTAGTCTCTGTAAAACAATCCGCAGGCCTTGAAACTGTGCCAAAACACAGTAGAAATGTGGGATGAATTCAAAACCCTGTTAAGAACTTAAACAGAGAGTTAGCAAAATGACTGCAGTTTTGTAAAAAAAAAAAGAAAAAAGAAAAATCAGGCTGTTGCACCTGAATGTTGAACATTAATCTAAAATAGAAGATCGCAGAGATCTTCTGCTACAACACGGATGTCAGTAGAAATGGCACCGACGGGGGCCTCCGGGTGTGAAGTGCTCAGTTCAGTCGAAGACATTTCTCTTGTGTGTAGCATGAGGCAGTGCATGACTGAAGTGTGGTTGGGTGCAACTGGTCTCTAGAAAGCCAACCTAGCTGAGAGGCACACTGAAATCAGGGCTGAGTTCAAATATTTGCTCCTCTGAAAATACAAAACAGCTGTGCTCGAAGAGACTCCTAGAAGAAGACGTCTCTTCGGGGGGGGGGGGG
This sequence comes from Cottoperca gobio, assembly GCF_900634415.1. Taxonomy (NCBI): domain Eukaryota; kingdom Metazoa; phylum Chordata; class Actinopteri; order Perciformes; family Bovichtidae; genus Cottoperca; species Cottoperca gobio. The sequence continues at coordinate 5,452,902 of NC_041361.1, forward strand.
GGTTTCAGTTCATTCTCTCCCCACGGACAGACTTTCGTTCAGCCGTGTGTGATCAAAGGAAGTACCGGCAGAGAGGGTCTGAGCGAGACCAGTCATTGTCACGCGGGTGCTATTTGAGGAAGCCTTTGTAGAGCAGGTGTGAGTGACTGGTCCCTTTTTCATTCTCCAGGCAGAAGAGCAGGTCCCTGAGGTTGACTCTGGTGATGCGCTGACGCATAAACTGTCTGGAGCCTGATCCACTGGAGCCTCCGGGCTGAGAGGGGTCCGAGCCTGAGCACTTGGGGAGGAAGCGGAGCACACGTTCACTCTTTTATTGACCTTTTCCTTGTAGATTTAAAAGTAATTCAAAATGAGCACAACCAATCTATTTCCAAATGAGTCTATACTCCTCACCTCTGCACCGGCGGCCCGAACAGGAGAGTCCATTTTCCGTTTTTTCCTCGGGCCGATTGCTGCCAGCGCCGTTAGGTTGGCTTCTCTCTGTCTGATCTGAGCCAGCTCCTGTTGCTGCATCTGGAATACAATCAATAAAACACACAAACTCTTCACGATGCTTCCCAAACACAGCAAATCATCTAGTCACCTATCGGGAGCGTATACTTACCTCTTTGGCCTTCTGTTTGAGTCTGAGCTGCTCGGGGTCCTCTTGCCGTGACCGAGACTGCGGTAAGGTAGAGGACACTTTAATATTTCAACGTGGATATGTCCAATTCATTCAATCAATTGTTTTATTCATTCACTAGCTCATCGTTAAATAGGCTGCTCTCTAGTGACGGTTAGCAGCAGAGGAAACGTATATGAATGACACCGACGCCAAGACCTCTCGCTCTTCTTCTCTACGCATTTATGAGAGTGTGTAGGATTCTTCCTGCCGCAGTGACCTCGATGTTCTTACCTTGGCAGCCTTCAAGAGAATCTCTCTCTCCAGCTCTTCCTTCCTTTGCTTCTCCATCTGATCCAGCTGCTCGAAGAATCGAAGCTGGGTGCGCACATCGCTGACCTGCTGACACTGCGCGTCCTCCTGAAGGATGAGTAAAGGAAGGTACAGCAGGTGGAACAGAGGAAACGAGTCTCTCCGGCTCTCAAATGACCGTAATTAATACATCACCTTGAAGGCTGTGTTTCTTTGCTGTGCCACCTGTGACACCCTTTCCAGCAGGTTTTGTAGTCGCTGCTGTGCGGCGTGTGAAATGCAGTTGATCACATCTGCGCCCAAGTCGCCGACGCCAAACTTCTTACCTGTCACAAGACGAGCAGAGTGGATAAAGATTTAGACGGAGTGAGACCCGCGTCGACCTTTAGAAAGCGAGAGCGTGCGGTACATTTTCTCTTTCAGTTTATGCGCGTCTCACCGATCTCCAGAGCTCTCCGGGTGAGCAGAGACGTGGAGAGGAACGCCTCGTCCTTACAGGAGCGAGTCACCATGCCAACAAGCTCAGAGTTGGTTGCTAAGATACGGGCGCTCTCCTCCGACAAGTTGACTCCTGCCATGGAGGCCACATCATTGATATCATCGTCATCCCTGCATGAAGTAAAAAACAGTGTCATTTAGCTGCAGTCGTCTCTCTCAGCTAGGAAAAGGTCAATGCTAAAGATAATTCATCATGTGGCAGTCATAATAAGAGCTATTCTCAATGTTAAGGAAAGGTGCTTACACTGCATACTGTATGTATACATGTGTGTTTCCACGCTGGGGAAGTGATGTCGTGATAAACAATGCATGAGAACACATAAAGGCAGTGATCGCAGTCTTAACGTTGGGTTTCCTCTATTTAGTCTCCGATAATCTGTTGTGGCTGAATCCTTTCTCCTAGTTTCCAATTGTGTTGGCTCAACGTTACACGGTGCAGTCTCAATCAGTGCAGCTGCTTTTCTCCATTTCTGCAGTATTTTCTAAATCTGTTTCCCCCCCCCCCCCCCGTGTGAATGCACAATGACTATGAGGACTTTATCGTATTACTGCATACCCTGTATTATAAGGAAATTCTACCTCGTGAAACTTTAAGGAACAAGTTCCACAAAGACTTTTGAACGTTGTGTTCTTGTTAGGATAATGAAGCCACACACACAAACAGATGCGAGCATGATGCCCTGTATATAGTGTACCATGCTGGTAAGTGCAGTACATTTAAATAATAACTGAGCTGTAGGCTGCTGCAGCTGCCGTACAGTCTTGAATATTGCAAGTCAGTAACTCTGCACCTACTGATGTATATAGTGAAAATATCTAAAGGCTGCAAATAACAATTACTTTCATTATAGAATTAGATAAAGATGTGACTTAACATCTAATCCCTTATTTTGTCCAACCCGTGGTTCAAAAGCCAAGCTATTGAGTTTACCTTCGTATAAGATGAAGAAAGAAATGCAAAGAATTTGAGAATGCATGTTGTTAAATGTATAAAAAGTAAGCGAGCATGTCTTTCCTAACTGCTGACATAGTTCCAACATCAATGTGAAATATTGCAACTGGGGAGCTCTCAAACTCCTGAGACCAATCTTTAAGAGACACTGATGACTTTCATCTGAATGTGTCACAAACCTGAAGGCTCCCCCTCCTGTTTCCCTCAGTCTGTTCTTCTGAGCAGCAGTGAGAGGGGCCTGACTGACTACTTGCACTCCTTTGGCCCCTGGAGCGAACGTCTGCTTCACTGCTGGAATTCAAAAAGATACGCAGAAACAGAAGCAAATTCAGACGGTTATCGTTGCTCACTGAGAAGAAGAATCGAATTGTCTGTGAAAATTGTTAGTGTACCATTTAAAACATGCACTGTGATTT